>NC_080571.1:277718031-278021327 GCF_030247185.1 Malaya genurostris
CTTTGCGCGCTGTATCTAAGCTGTTGAAAATTATAGCTCTGGATTTTATAACACATACATGCTCCAACTATATATCTGAGAATTAACATGGTTTCATGCCCAATCGTTCGACGTCTACAAATTTAGTATCCTATACTGCCTTTATCATACGTTCGTTACAATCACGACTAAAAGTAGATTCTATCCACACCGATTTCTCCGCTACTTTTGACAAGATTAATCATTCCATAACAATCTCAAAGCTAAATAGACTAGTATTTAACGGGTCATTTCTGAATTGGCTTCACTCATATCTTACTGGTCGCGAAATGATAGTTGAAATAGGAGACTGTACAACCCTACCATTCGCTGTTACCTCTGGAGTTCCTCAAGGAAGTCATCTTGGATCGTTTAATTTGTTACTTTATCTCAACGATCTAAATTTTTCGATCAAGTACATGGAACTATCGTTCGCCGATGACTTCAAGTTGTTTCATGTCATCAAATCCACAGCTGACGCATAGTTCCTACAAGAGCAGTTGGATAATTTGACTAATTGGTGTAATATCAACAGAATGGTTTTGAACGCCTCCAAATGCTCCGTCATCTCGTTTAGTCGCAAACAGTCTGTAGCCAGTTTCGACTATGATATTTCCCAAATTGTTCTGAAACGTACATCGTCTGTGAAGGATTTTGGTGTCCTCCTGGACTCTAGGGTTATTTCAAGAACCACATTGAGTTTACTATCTCCAAAGCCTCCAAGCTGCTAGGATTCATTTTCCGCGTTACTTAAGAATTCGATGATGTATATTGCTTGAAAGCATTATATTGTGCCTTAGTTCGCTCTACTCTCAAATACGCCTCGGTTGTCTGGTCACCGTACTACCAAAGCGATATCCAACGTATTGAAGCAATCCAACGTAAATTTGTTCGAATTGCGCTGCGACGGCTGCCTTGGAGAAACCTTCCAAGTTACCATGCCAGATGCAAACTGATTGATCTCGATTTGTTATTTGCCCGTCGCGATGTCAGCAAGTCTACTTTTGTGGCAGATCTCCTCCAATCAAAAATAGACTGCTTCGAGCTCATACAGCTTTTAAAAATAGATATCCATCGTAGTAAACTTCGAACTATTGTTTTCTTAGGATCCCCTATGCTAGAACTAATTATGGGTATAACGAGCCTTTTGCCAGCATGTGCCGAATATTCAACCACTGTTCCAATTCATTCGACTTTAATCTATCACGAAACGTTGTTATAAAAATTGTTCCTAGGGTTACTATCTAATTAGTTTTAGTTAGTTTAGAAATACTATGTTTAAGTGAAATGTATCATTTGGATGATTGTAATCTGTTGATGCTGAAGATGAGGAGGTTTTATGCCTGTTGGAGAGCAAGTTTGACAGAAACTAACTTCACCGAACTTTTCCCTGCTCCAAATAAACAAATAAATAAGTATTTTTTCTTCTTGGGGTTATCAAAGAATATCCATTTTCCATCTCCAGTATTCGATGTAAAAAAACCTTCATTTGTTGCGTTTGAACCAGCTGCTCGCAAGTGATAGATCGTCTTTCAATGTTTCTCGATTTCAGTTCATAAAGCACCCAACTGCCTTGCCTTTGAATTATTCCCATGGATTTTAATCGTACAGAAAATGCTTGTTGAGTTACTTCCAATGTTTCTGAAAGCTCCTCTTTGAGCCGGATCTTCATTAAATAATGCCTCCAACTGTTTGTCTTCGATTTTTTGTCCAGAGCCATCAACGCAGATATCTCCATTCGTGAAATATCGAAACCATTCCCTACATGATTTATCATTTGGAACATTATCACCATAAACATCGACAAGCGTTTGACGGGCTTCAGATTCCAAACTGCTTAGTTAACACAAAATTGCTCATAATTTACAAAGTGAAAAACAAGTTTCTGTTTTAAACTCGAAGCAAGATGAACTGAATATTGATGACAGATATCTAACCTCTTGAAACACTCGACACCAGCTGTTACTGTTCAATATTCATTACAGCCAGAGCCATCTTTTGGAAATGAACCGAGCTAATGTGTACTCCCAATAGTAAACTAGAATGAGATGGTCAAGTAGCACGAAAGAGATAAAAAAAGATAACGTCTGATGTTTGAAAGTGATGATTTATGACTGAAAATCGAGTGATCATCGGAGTTCCAGCGAAATAACGTAAGCCACTCCAGTAGTTCAGTATCTCCGCGGAATGTAACTGATTTTCATAATTTTTACAGTAAATCGAAACAAACTTCTTTGAAAACTGTCAGCAATTTTACACCACTATTAAATTTTAAGTTTCATTATTCGAGCAATGTAATTATGTAACTTTTTTGACATACTACTTGGAACGCAAGAAGAGTTTCCTGCATTACTGTGCAGTACAGTTAATTATCTAGAAATAAACTTACTGACATAATTTGAAGAAGGTCACTTTCAGGATTATTCACCCCCGATTTTATTTTAATCGTACAGAACTGTTCACACGTCCCTATCAATTAAACTTGAGATATTAGGTAATCTTACAGCCAGCAACGATATTCATATACCACGTAGTGCAGACTATCAGTAGGATTTCAAGTATTTTTAATTACACACTATAATCTCCATCTAAGGATAAGAATTCGCCTGTATTTGGCACCAGCAAGCGAAAGAAATAATGCAAGTGTAATCTATTCGGCCTCCACTCGAAACTCAAAGCTGTATAAAAGAGCAACCGAAGGAAAATTTCATTCTAGTACTTGACCTTTCGTGAAGTTCCAAACTTGGGCTAACAATGAAACTATTACTAGTGCTAATGGCCTTTGTGGCTCTGTCACAGGCTGCCCAGCTTCGGTATCAAACGCCGATTACCATGCGAGATGCACGTGATTTAGCACAGAGAAGCCACGTCCGCATTGTAAATGGATTTCCTGCCGGGGACGGACAAATTCCTTACCAGGCATTCCTGATTGGCGTCTTTCCCAGCGGTGGCGCACTGGCCTGTGGAGGATCCATCATTTCAAGCGAATGGATTCTGACTGCTGCCCACTGTATTGTTGGTGTCGAACGGTTCGAGGTGTCAATGGGATCGATCAATCGTCACGCACCGGAAGTTCTCGGACATTCCAATAACTTCATCGTTCATCCTGACTACAACTCGAACAATCTGAACAACGATATCGGCCTTATTCGTTTAAACGATCCAGTTGGCTTTTCACGTTAGTAAATCATTGAGTTGAGAGAGTTTCTAGTTTTAGTTTTTTTTCTACTATTTCCAGAAAACATCCAACCTGTGAATCTACCAAGTGCCGACCGTGCAGGTGAATCGTTCGAGAACTACCAGGCTACTGTTTCCGGGTTTGGGCTTACCAGCGATGCACCGGGAAGTGGAGTGTCGGACACACTGAACTGGGTCAACATCCGAATCATATCAAATGATCAGTGCCAAGGTGTGTATGGCCCGGATGTGATTGTTGGTTCCACGATCTGTGGTTTGGGAGCCGACGCTGACAATCAAAGCACCTGCAGCGGGGATTCCGGCGGTCCATTGGTTATCGACGAAAACGGTCGACTCCAGATCGGTGTAGTTTCGTTCGTATCCTCCGCTGGCTGTACGTCCGGACATCCTTCGGGCTATGTTCGTACCACACATTTCCGCGGGTGGATTAATCAACATACCGGAATTTAAATCACACATTTTTTTTCAAATTATTGAGTTACTATAAACGGGATACAAAGGCTGAAATCTAAGCGGATTGCATTTTCTTCTTCAACCATCTAAGTTTAACAGCATGTTGTACTACAATATGACATAACAGTTCAATCTACTAGATGACTTACGCCTTGTATGTTGTATCCATTCACACCAGTGAAACAACTACCTGTCTGCCAAAGCAGCGAATTTGTGGGCCTCCTCGCGCACTTTCCTCGCGCAAATATGTTTTTCGCTTCTTCCTGAGGTTCCACTTAACGATGGCCCAATATTTTTCTGTTGCACGGAGGTTTATGTTTTTTGATGTTGCTCGCGGTATACCAGCCCGCGGTCTTTTTGCGCGTGTTGGAAAGTAACCAAATTCCACAAAATAAAAAAAAACGGAACAATTATACTGCTTGATGAAGACCACACACACGTTTTTTCTGACGCTCCTGCACATAAACATTTTGGTTGTAGGTTTCGGTCGTGAAGTACATGTCGTTTTTCAAACCACAGGAACAGTTCGCCTGCCTAACGTGATATTTCTTGGCTAACTTATTGTATAGAAAATTTGCAGGAGGCGTTTTGTCGTGAATACGACTTACTTTACTATGGGGCGCCTTTTCAAAATTAGCCATATGGAAGAATGGGCAGAACTTAATCGTGAATATCTCGACTTGTATTAATGGCAGCAACATAATTCTTTCATTATTTCATCAAAAATATGATCAGGAATTTAGGATAATATTTTGAACAGTGTGAGATAACCACAAACAACTCAAAGATTAGGTTTTCTCAAAATTTGGAAACAATTCGGAAAACTCTTTACTTTCACTTGGGTTTTTCGCGCAAGGACGACGATTTTGAGGTAGTCAGGCACATATCTTCAACTGAACGTTATAAAAGGGGAACCGTGGTCGAACATCGATTATTTCTTCTTGTGCGTTGAATGGAAGCAGACGCCCGGGCGAGAAGACGCATTCAAACAGCGGCATCGGAGAGCGCACCTTCTGCGTGGTCAAAAACCTCAAACTTTAAGCTCGTAGTTATCATTTGCCTTCCGGTCGTTAACGCGAGAAGACGCATTAAACCAGTTTCGCATCATTTGGCACTGCGAGCGGATGTGTCGGTTTGTACGCAAAGCTATTTTCAATTCAAGCAAGAACAATTGCAGCAGCTGCTGGTGGTTTGCATTGGCTCGAAATGTTATCTAAATAACTATTTAGATTACTTCTTTGCAAATCGAAGGTAGAAATTATCAGTTTAGTGAAAATTTAAAATAATTTGATTTGCTTCGTGCACTTTTCGCTGTGCGAAAATCGTTCGAGAAAAATGTTCCGAACTGTGCTAAATATCGTAGAGAATTCCACAGTTTGGTCCTTCTAAAAGGCAGAACATCTTGATAGTTTCTTTCAATGAAATATGCAAATCCGAAATGAGATAATCAACGTCAAAAATCGTTTAAAATTTTAGTAGTGAAAAGGGGGAAAGTTTCGCAATTCACATAATCAATCAACTGTCAATTCGAATTCGAAAGTGTAAAGAAATCGTGTCAGTTTTATTCGTATTCTCGACATCCAGTTATGTCTCTGACATTACACACCCGTACTTTTTTTAATTCCTTTTGGAAGTAGGTTTAATCATCCTGTCTCACGCAATCAAACCTCGTCAGCGTCTTCTTGTAGAGTTTTAGTGAGCGTTCTCTGGCCTAATTGTTCTTCTTATCATCATAATTTGGAGTCATAACTTTCTAAAATGATCAGTTTTTGCAATGACTGAGACACACGACTGGGATTGGTAAAACGTACCAAGTCGTGTGTTAGAGCCGTGTTTATCACAAGGCTTAGGGTGGTATGCGCGTATGCACACGGAAAAGCCAGCGATCGCAAAACAACTAAAATATTAGTTGTTTTTCTGATTTTGATTGGTTAAAATTTGGTACAACTAATCGACTGTTGTTTTAACTAATCTGTCATTTTTGATTTATCGTGCTGGCAGCTTAGCAACGACACCCGTTTCGTTGAAACGTTTCAGTTGAGCAATGCCAAACACCCTGAGCGAACAATGAAACGTTTCAATGAGATGTCACTCGTGCAATTGAGCAAAGACACAATCCCAGCAAAGCTACTTGTATGCATGAAAGCAAAAAAATGTCTCAGTTGTTTCAACCAACTATTCAGTTATTAAAACGCCAATTGCAATAAATATTTTTTACTGTTAGCCTCTTCGGGGGCAGCTAATCGTTCACTGCTTGAATAACGAAATTTTACCTAATTATCTGCTTATATCTTTATCACTAAACTCACAAAGGATATGGAAATGAACCAAAAGATTACAATTCTTAAAAGGGAATTCACCAGAAAAATGGTCACAGGTAATTAGGAAATTTTTCCATCACTTGCAGAATGGCTCGCTGGTAAACCTAATGCTACAGATACACTTTCAAGAAAATACAAATAGTACCACTTCACTTTAGCAGCATATTTTTAAGCGTTAATAGGTTTTAATAACATTGACATGAACTGTCCTAGAATACATCACTCTCAGATGAAATTAAAACATTTATACTGTAGGAATATCTATTTAACACATGGAAAACTTGTTTTACAATTAACTAATATATTCTTCTGCATACTTTCACTTACATAAAACGACCGCTACGTAACTAACATAAATGACATTTACCATCATTTACCATTGAAAATTTTCAATATGAAACGCTTGTGGTGAAATGAAGAGGTTTTTTGTTCTGCCTTTTGCTGTCTTCGTTCTCCGCCAAGTGACAGCATTTGAATACAACAATTTCGATTACCTGAATGGTTATGTCAAAATCAACAGATATGTTAGTTAAATCACCAACATTTTAGTTGAAACAACCAGGGCGTGAAACAACAATTGCAATATTGTAATTTTGTGATCTGCGGGTTCTCCGTGCAGGGAATGCATAAGAACGCAGGTTCTAGTCCTGTCTCTGAAATCATCTTTTCTGTGAGTTTCTCATTCATTTGGCTTCTCCAATATATGCTCCCACTCATTCATTGCAAACACTGAACTTAGTTATAGTAACTTTAAGTCAAACCAACTAACATGAATAAATCGTTTCTAAAGGGTGTTTTGTAAGAGCTTGCTGATTTGAAATTGAAATAAAACACACAGGGGACGGGTATAGCGTAATAGGTAAGTCGATGCCTTCCACGCAGCCCACCTGGGTTCGATTCCCAACCCCGCACATAGGGTCAGAAAGTTTTTCTGGCCCGAAGAGGCGAATGACCTTAAGGTTAAAACCTCTATAATAGAAACAACTACAAAAATAATACACATGCCAATTTAAGAAGTAACCGTTTTTTTTATTTGGTAGATAATTTCTTGGCATTTAACATTTAAATATGCCCGCGGGGACGGGTATAGCGTGATGGGATAGTCGATGCCTTTCACGCAGCCCGCCTGGGTTCGATTCCCAACCCCGCACATAGGGTCAGAAAGATTTTCTGGTCCGAAAGAGGCGAATAACCCAAGATGTTAAAGCCTCTATACTTGGAAAAAAAAATATGCCCGAAAATATGGCTGTCACAACTACTTTTCACAAAGGTCAATTTGGAGGTCCACTTTATCAAGCATTTGTATGACGTATAAAAAATCGGAATATCGGCGGCAACCAAATGGATTTTATGCCGGATCCAGCATTCCAAAACATGCACACGACGGCAGCTCAGTCACCGCCGATGAGGAAAAAAAGCGTCTCGAATCGTCCCAGAATAGTTCTATCCTTTCCCAACAGCTATAGGCCTGGGGTGTCCTTTGCTGTATCAAGCATACGTCTCCACATAACTCGGTCCATGGCTGCTCGTCGCCAGCCACTCAAGGCACGGATGCTTCTGAGATCACCCTCCACTTGATCGATCCACCTTGCTCGCTGCGCTCCTCTTCTTCTTGTAACAGTCGGATTAGATTCAAGAACCATTTTCACTGGGCTGTCGTCCGACATTCTTATGACATGCCTAGCCAATCGTAGACGTCCGATTTTAGCTGTCCGTACGATAGGTGGTTCTCCTAGCAGCTGTTGCAATTCGTGATTTATACGCCGTCTCCACGTTCCGTCTTCCATCTGCACTCCGCCATAGATGGTCCTCAGTACTTTTCTTTCGAAAACACTGAGGGCGCGTTGGTCCTCTGCCAACATAGTCCAGGTCTCGTGGCCATAAAGAACAACCGGTCTAATGAACGTTTTGCAGATGGTCAATTTCGTGCGGTGGCGTACTTTTCTCGATCGAAGGGTTTTTCTGAGTCCAAAGTACGCACGATTCCCTGCCAAAATACGTCTCTGTATTTCTCTGCTGGTGTCATTATCGGCGGTCACCAGTGAGCCCAAATACACGAACTCGTCAACCACATCGATATCGTCACTGTCTATCAATATTCGTGGTGGGAGGCGTAGTGTTTCTTCTCTAGAGCCTCTTCCTCTCATGTATTTTGTTTACGACGCATTTATGGCCAGTCCGATACGCCTAGCTTCAGCTTTCAGTCCGATGTAGGTTTCCATCATCTTCTCAAGGTTACGTGTCCTAATACCAATATCGTCAGCGAAGCCAAAAAGTTGTACGGACTTTCGAAAGATCTTGTCACTCGTGTCAATCCTCGCTCTTCGAATCACATCTTCCAGGGCAATTTTGAACAAGATACAAGAAAGTCCGTCACCTTGACGTAACCTTCTTCGAGATTCGAAGGGACTCGAGAGCGTCCCAGATACTCGGACGTAGCACATCACTCTATCCATCGTTGCTTTGACCAATCGCGTCAGTTTATCCGGGAAACCGTATTCGTGCATGATCTGCCATAGCTGTTCTCGATCGATTGTGTCGTATGCCGCTTTGAAGTCAATGAATAGATGATGCGTGGGTACGTTTTCAGGACACTTCTGGAGTACTTGTCGTATCGCGAATATGTGATCCGTAGTGGCGCGGGCTCCAGTAAATCCCGCTTGGTACGGCCCTACGAATTCCTTAGCTATTGGTGATAGACGACGGCAAAGGATTGGAGAGAGTACCTTGTAGGCGGCGTTCAGCAATGTGATTGCGCGGTAATTGCAACAATCTAGCTTATCGCCCTTTTTGTAGACGGGACATACCACTCCATCCATCCATTCCTGCGGTAGAATCTCCTCCTCCCAAATCTTAGAAATCATCCAGTGCAGCGCTCTAGCCAGTGCCTCTCCTCCATGTTTGAGCAGCTCACCTGGTAACTGGTCATTGCTTGCGGCTTTGTTGGTTCTCAGCTTGCCGATCTCCTCACTTATCTCCGTCAGATCAGGTGCTGGGAATTTGTCGTCGGCTAAGCGTGCACCCAGATTGATTCCTGTGTCGTTCTCTGTATCTTGTGCTTCGCCATTCAGATGCTCGTCATAGTACTGCTTCCACCTATCGATCATCTCACGTTCGTTCGTGAGAAGGTTACCACTGGTATCTCTGCACATTTCGGCCTGTGGCGTGAAGCCTCTACGTGAGCGGTTCACCTTCTCATAGAATTTCCGTGTATCATTTGCGCGGTACATCTGTTCCATCGCTTCGCGATCTTGGTCTTCCTGGTGGCGCTTTTTCTTCCGGAAAACCGTGTTCTGTCTGTTCTGCGCCTGTCCGTATCGTTCCTCGTTCGCTCTAGTGCGGTGTTGCAGCATCCTCGCCCTTGCTGCATTCTTCTCTTCGACCAACTGCTGACATTCGCCGTCAAAGCAGTCATTTCCTCGATTCGATAACAAATACAAACTGCAACAAGGTAGTGGTCGGAATCAATGTTGGCACTGCGGTAGGTGCGGACAATGATGACGTCGGAAAAGAATCGCCCGTCGATGAGAACGTGGTCGATTTGATTTTCCGTATGTTGATCAGGTGATCTCCAGGTGGCTTTGTGGATATCTTAGCGGGGGAAGAAAGTGCTTCGAACTACCATCCCTCGGGAGGCTGCAAAGTTTACTCATCGTTGACCGTTGTCGTTTGTTACCACGTGCAGGCTCTCCAGCCCGACCACGGGCCTGTACATTGCCTCCCGGCCTACCTGAGCATTCATGTCGCCGATGACGAGTTTTACATCCCGCCGTGGACAGCTGTCGTAGGTTCGTTCCAGCTGCGCGTAGAACGCTTCTGTCTCGTCATCGGGTCTCGTCTCATGTGGGCATTGCACGTTAATGATGCTGTAATTGAAGAAACGGCCCTTGAACCCGGAATAGTGCAAACAGACTTTAACGCTGATAGTCTTGTTTAGTGCTAACTTCGCCGCTTCGAGCGCCTCCTTTCCATCCTCACATCCGTTGATCGAGCTCTTTGCATCCTTATTTTATTTACCCTAAAGCAGGATGAACGAAGGTCTGCAATTCGCTCGTTCCATAAGTAGGCCGGTGATCTGCTGGTCATTTCTCGGCATAGTCCCGTGGCACACCCGTGAAAGGACGGCTACCAGCTCGTCCCCACTCAGGTTCGCAGTGCGCTCTTCCTGTTCGAGGGCTACGCTAAACGCTTCGCAGTCGAATTAGGCAACCTTCCACGCTCGAGTTTTAGGAGTATTGGAGATATTTTTTTCTTCTTGTACTTTCCGCTTAGCTACCGATCGTGTAGCGAATGGCTAGGTGATCGCTATGGGTTTAGCCATCATCGACTCTCCAATTCAAACCTTCGGTTAGGCAGAGACTACAAGAAATCCTATCGATGAACGATTCGACTCCATTTCGCTGGGTGGTGCTTTTGGCTCCGACATTCACTAGCACGACGTCTAACTGAAAAAACCTGATAGATTCAAATTTCTTGCAGTAACAGTTGGATGTATTTTCTAACTGGTGCCTCTAAATGATCCATGTTTTCTTTCTTGTATAAACGAATCACGTTTACGTATGATAGCGCAAGCGTTACTAAAACGGGAGACATCAATCAAGAATCTAAGAGTGTTATTGAACTCAAAACTTAGTTTCAAAGATCACATATAATACACCCTCTCTAAAGCATTCAAAATTCTTGGTTTTATTTTTCGTATTTCAACAAATTCCAATAACTTATACTGCCTGAAATCGTTATATTGCGCTCTACACTGGAGAATGCTGTTGTTGTTTGGGCACCATATTACCAAACTGATAAGCAGCGCATGAAACTGTTCAGCTCAAGCTCATTCGTTTTGCTTCATGTCACCTGCCTTGGAGAGATTCATTGAATTTTCCAAACTATGAAAACCGATGTAGGCTCTTGCGCCTCGACTTGTACTGTCCGCCGAGATACACTAAAAGCTGTTTTCGTCGCGGACTTATTCCAATCTCGAATCGATCTCGCAGATCTCCAACAACAGCTAAGTTTTGACATTCATCGGTGTAATTTGCGGTTTAATCCCTTTCTTAGAATTCCGGTTTATATAGAGCTTACGTCATGCGAGTTCAAACGGACCTACGTAGGAACCCCAGGAATTTTTGGAACTTTGTGAATTCGAAGCGAAAATGTCTGTCGCTGACGATGTCCAGCGACTGGCACCATTAAAGAAGGTGACAAGCGATTATAAATACACTCTCCTACTCAATGCTTGATCGGAGAAATAGGTATAAAGCGAGAAGACTAGTGTTTGATGGACAGAGAAGATGTTTGGATATAAGGTATCGGTCGGGTGACGGCCAGGATGTAGACCGCGTTCGATTTACGCGCTATTGTGTCTGTTTGGCGTTTTAGAGTGACTAAAACAAGATTCAGAGTGGCGAAATGGTAGCGCGTATGCACGGAATGCATAAGAACGCAGGTTCGAGTCCTGTCTCTGAGCGTATCTTTTTTCCAAAAATTCATCTTTTCTGTTAGTTTTTCATTCGTTTGGCTTCTCCAATATATGTTTCCGCTAAGTCATTGCAAAAACATTATGTTATGTTTTCAACAAATCGTTCGAGCATGGTATATTTCTAACGATATGGAAGCAGTCGTTCATGTTTCCAATATACAAAAACGGTGATCGAGAAATTATCGTGGTATTACGGGCCTATCTGCTGCCTCCAAGCTATTCGAAATAGTTGTCAGCTCTATTGTTCTCTCTCGTAAGAAAAGTTATATATCAAACGAACAGCATGGATTTATTCCAGGACGATCCGTTAGTATGAATTTGCTCGATTTTACCTCGACCTTCTTTAATCGTATAGACCACCGAATTCTATTATGTAAACTGATTCGACTTGGTGCATCACACAAGTTCGTTGAATGATTAAGTTCCTATTTGTGTGGTAGAGTTCTACGTGTACAATTGGGAACCTCAGTTTCATTCCCGTTTACGAATAAATGAAGAGTTCCGCAAGGCAGAGATATGGGTCCCCTTCTGTTCGCACTGTTTTTCAACGATGCCGCATTGCTGCTTGGTTATGGATGCAAGCTGATCTACGCTGACAATATTAAGCTGTACTTAGTAATTCGTACTTATGACGACTGCGTCCATCTTCAAGAACTGCTAGATGAATTTGTCGCATGGTGTCGGCGAAACCATCTTGTGATCAGCATTGCCAAATGTCAAGTAATTACATTTCTCCGAATACTTCATCCATTAATCTTCGACTTCAAAATTGATTGACAAACACTTACAAGAGTTGACCGCGTTAACGACCTTTGTGTTGTATTGGATGCGAAACTCACATTTAATCAGCATCGTTCTGCTTTAATATCTAAGGCAACGAAACAACTCGGATTCATAGCTGAAATCAGCAGAGATTTTAAGGGTCCACATTGTTTAGTATGGAGTCCATATCAACTCGTTTGAAACTTGCGGATTGAGCGTGTTCCAAGAAGATTTATTCGACTTGCGCTAAGAGAATTCTCCTGGCGAAATCCTTTGGATCTGTCACCGTACCCTGATCGATGTCACCTCTTACATCTTGACACCCTGGAACGACGTAGGAAGATTCAACAAGCTGCGTTTGTGGCGAAAATTATCAACGGCAAAATCGACTCTCCAAAGATCCTGTCTCTCATCGACTTCCGGGTTTCACAACGAACTCTACGACCAACATGCTTGCTTAAACGAAGATACCATCGGACACCGTTTGGAGCCAACGAACCTATTACAGCATGTGTACGAACTTTCTCCCTAGTTGAAAATTTATTCGATTTTGGTGAATCATCACATAAGTGTTGCAATCCTCGATTTTATAATGTGACCTTATATTCATTAAGATTTTTATTGTCAGATGGAACAAGCAAACAAATAAACGAATTCCTCGTACTAGAACTAACTATGGCTTCAATTAACCGTTAACCGAGTATGTGTCGGGTATTCAATATTTTCTCTGATGAATTTAATTTCAATTTACCTCGTAACAGCATTAAAAACCGTCTTCTCCGAATATTTTTCCGCTAGTTTTGATGAGATAATTACTCGATATGAATAGTTGGTAGTTAGCTTTGTAGCTTAAATCAGGTTAATTTAAGATTCGGATATTTATGATTCGTACAAACGTAATCTGTTGAAACAAAAAATGAGAAGGTTTTATGCCCACTGGAGAAGGAGAACAAAAATCTTAGCTCTAGCGAGCTTTTTCCTTGCTCATAAATAAATAAATAACTTGTCGAGGGTCCACCGTCCACCCTGCTCCTGTACTTCACTTCACTACTGACTGATGCAACAGTTGCTGCCCAGGTGCACAGTGACTTAGGTTCAGCTGGACTATTTGCATCCTCTATTTCCTTCGCTCATGGGACAGGTGAATCCGTCCATAATGTGGCCTGTTTCTTTCCTCTTGCAGCGCATGCAGAGGTTGCTCCGGTTTGGACCATTGAAGTCGCAAACTACACTACTAGATAGATTAAAAAAGGTTTCTATCAGACAACCAATTTCAACTGATATGAAAGATTTTAGCCAGTGACAGTCTAGTAAAGCTATCACTAGTGATCTTCCAAGGGAAAATCAAAGAAATATGATATAACGCAATACATAACATTGTGTACATTGCATCCTTCTTCGTTTTATTTGTATCGATTCCATTCCAGAACATGGATAACGAAAGCTTTCCGGATATTTCTTCGATGCAATTTGTATGTATTTGAAAAAACATGATTTTTGTTTCTAAATTTTAATTCATCAACGTAGCAGCAATCGACGGTGCTACATTTGTGACTAGCATCATGTCCGATCAAAAACGGCCCTCGCTAGACAAACATAGGAGCTGAATTATCAACAGCAAACCACAAATCGGCAATAGTTCACCTGCTGCTGCAAGCCATTGGATGACCACTTTTAGCCACACTACACAGTTTACATAAGCGTTCGCGAGGGATAAAAATCACGAACACTGTTCGAATGTCCCCGTCGGCTTACGGCACTAGCCGGCAAACATCTGGGCCAGATTGATGGATACTGCAGCAAAAAAAAACTATGTGCAAATATGGAAATTGATTTGCAATTTCATGTTCGACCGGCTTTATGTGGCTCGATTTATGCTCGGAAATGAACGGCCACAGGTACGGCCGTGTTTTTTTTTGTAGAATCGCAAAAAGTTTTATTTTAATAGACTTTAGGAAAACATATCGAATCAGTTACCACCGCTCAAAACGTGGACAGTTAGAACCAACCCCATGCGTGTGGTCTCGGGAAAAAAAACCGCGTCCCCGAACTGTTACGGCGGTCAATCAAGTTTTCCAATCAAATTGATTTGTGGCATAGCAGGGAGCAATTTATAATCATCATGCACCATTTAGTTAGCTCCGATCGCGAGCAAATTGGTATCAAAAACTTCCAAGTATCCAGTGCTTGTTTCAAATCGCCATGTCACATGAAAAGGATAACTGTCCGTCTCACTGACGTGAGGTGATTAGATTTATGTGCCATGATTGTCACTTAATGGGAGCAGTAAATCTTGTTTTGGACGTACGCACTAACTGTCTTTTGATTGCTAATCTTTTGTCGTAGTAATCCTAATGAACGAAATTCAAAGAAAAACGATAGCGCAAAAACTATCGTTCGCTATGGTTCCGATAAACTGACATGTCTAAATCTATGCCAACACACTTACCTGTTTCAGTGTTAACCGCGCCGTGTACCGCAGGTCGCTGCCCTCTCGCCTGAACCAAACGTGCGGTTTGTCGCGGATTATAAAAACTATGTCGGCAGGTATCTTTCCTTTCGCTTGGTCACCTTCCTTCTGGAAAGTCACCTTGGTGCCCGACTTCCAGCCCGGCCGGACCGATATACTGACGTATTTGTCCTCCTTTTTCGAGGTACCATCCGGTTGCAGTACCCTTCGGGAGATTTTCATCTTCTTAACACAGCCATGGTAGATCTCCTCCAGCGTCACGTACAGATCGTGCTCGATCGGTGGATCCTGCACTTTTTCCTTCTTGAGCGGTGAGTGCACGTTGAAAGAGTGTGACCTATTTTCAATGTTTTTTTTTGTTTTGGAAAAGGAAAATGGAAAACCTGCTGTTGATTCATTCCAATGTCAAACGGAATCATTTCGGACGTCTCACCTAAATGCTCCTCCCAGTCCGTGCCGGTTCCCCAGTCCACCGAAGGACGTGAAAAACTCATCGTCATTAAACAGACTGTCATTGAATAGAATATCATTGTGCATATCGAAGAAGGAGGCAAATGGATTGCTTGAACCGAAAAACTGTGCAAATGTCGCCCGCGGGTCACCATGGAATTCATATGTGAAGTTTTGTGATGAATTTGTAGTGCCGTTTGACGCCCCTGTAAAATAGAAACGGAAACACAGCATCAATGTTGGGCCACAATGTTGAATGTCACACAACAAGAACAAAAACAAAAAAAACGGAACTCACTTCCTTTCAGTCCATCCTCGCCATATTTGTCATACAACTCTCGTTTCTTTTTATCCGACAAAACCTCGTATGCCTCGGCCACCTCCTTGAACTTTTCCTCTGCACCGGGACTTTTGTTTTTGTCCGGGTGATATTTCAACGCCAGCTTCCGGTACGCCTTCTTGATGTCCTCATCCGTGGACCCTTTCGGTATGCCCAAGGTTTTGTAGTAGTCTTTCCCCATGGCACCTATTTTGACGGCTTTATTGAGCTAAGCTGGTGACAGGGAAAATTTGACACGCTTGAGGCTACAATACCTCGGACTACTCGACGGGATCAGTTGTTCGGGGCTGTGTGCCGCGATCGACCCTTTCAAAGGAAGGTTCACCACCAGCTGTGACGTGAAGTGCTCTGGAATCATGAAACAAAAAGACAACGTAACAGCGATATTAGAAATGTGACTAATAAATCCGTGATCTTGTGCTTCGCTCAAAAGTTATTTTCAAAACACCAGTTGAAAAGACATTATAGCGACAGACGAGTCAAAAAAGTGAACGTTTTACGTCAATGCTGAGGACGAGTGGCGACTTGCTCTCAAAAAGTTTGTTTTTGCAGGTACGAACCATGCTTCTGTAGGTCGTGCGAAAGTGGTCGTTTAATCATCGTTGTAGGTTTTGACATATACAAGATCGGTGGGATAATGACTGCCAGAAACGTTTGCCATTAGCATTCGTTTTCCACTAGACTCCAACAGTGTAACGATGTTTGTAAAATCTAATTAATCAATCCAGAAATGTGAATGAATATTCCACTCAGCTATGTTCGGCTCCCGGTCAGAGATGCCGGCAGAATGAAAACCTAAAAATGTTCCGCCAAAAAACTGTTTTAGAATCTAGGTATAAACATAGCTATAAAGCTGCAAATTTTAGAATCTAGGTTTGAACAAGACTATGATGAGTTATCACATTTTCCCTAAAAATCGCAAGCTTGAGTTTCGTATTTATTTCAAATATATACCAGTGGATAACCCAGAAGATTTATTTGCTTTTATCTTGTTCGTTACTCTGACAAGTTGATGAGTAGTTGAATGTTCATGACGAAATCCAAACTGCTCTGGTAAAAAAATGGAATTCTCATTTATACGAGGTCTGTTCAAAAAGTACCCGGAATTCTCATTTTTCTAAAAAAATATTTATTTATTCGTCTACATCTATATGGTACCCTTCAAAGTAATCCCCCCTAGATATAACACACTTATGCCAGCGTTTTTTCCAGTCTTCGCAACACCCCTGATAGTCACTTTTTGTAATGCTCTGTACACGGAGAAGCCAGCGATCGCAAAACAACTAAAATATTAGTTATTTTTCTGATTTCGATTGGTTAAAATTTGGTACAACTAATCGACTGTTGTTTTAACTAATCTGTCATTTTTGATTTATCGTGCTGGCAGCTTAGCAACGACACCCGTTTCGTTGAAACGTTTCAGTTGAGCAATGCCAAACACCCTGAGCGAACAATGAAACGTTTCAATGAGATGTCACTCGTGCAATTGAGCAAAGACACAATCCCAGCAAAGTTACTTGTATGCATGAAAGCAAAAAAATGTCTCAGTTGTTTCAACCAATTATTCAGTTATTTGAACTTAAAACGCCAATTGCAATAAATATTTTTTACTGTTAGCCTCTTCGGGGGCAGCTAATCGTTCACTGCTTGAACAACGAAATTTTACCTAATTAACTGCTTATATCTTTATCACTAAACTCACAAAGGATATGGAAATGAGCCAAAAGATTACAATTCTCAAAAGGGAACTCACCAGCAAAATGGTCACAGGGAATTAGGAAATTTTTCCTTCACTTGCAGAATGGCTCGCTGGTAAACCTAATGCTACAGATACACTTTAAAGAAAATACAAATAGTACCACTTCACTTTTGCAGCAAATTTTTCAGCGTTAAGCGGTTTTAATAACATTGACATGAACTGTCCTAGAATACATTACTCTCAGATGAAATTAAAACATTTATACTGTAGGAATATCTATTTAACACATGGAAAACTTGGTTTACAATTGACTGTTATATTCTTCTGTATACTTTCACTTACATAAAACGACCACTACGTAACTAACCTAAATGACGTTCATTTACCATTGAAAATTTTCAATATGAAACGCTCCTGGTGAAATGAAGAGGTTTTTTGTTCTGCGTTTTGCTGTCTTCGTTCTCCGCCAAGTGACAGCATTTGAATGCAACAATTTCGGTTACCTGAATGGTTATGTCAAAATCAACAGATATGTTAGTTAAATCAACAACATTTTAGTTGAAACAACCAGGGCGTGAAACAACAATTGCGATATTGTAATTTTGTGATCTGCGGGTTCTCCGTGTAGCACTCTCAGCGATTCACTCTTGGTGACGTTGGGTGCTTCCACGTGGACGATTGTGCTTTTGTTTCGACATCATAACCGTACACCCATGTTTCATCACCAGTTATGACCCTTTCAAGTAAATTTGGATCGTCGTTGACGTCGTTTAACAGCTCCTGAGCGATGGTAATGCGTTTGTTTTTTTGATCAAAATTCAGCAGTTTTGGAACGAAGTTTGCTGCCACTCGTTTCATGCCCGAAACATTTGAAAAAATATGATGGCATGAGCCAACTGATATGCCAACTTCATCAGCAGCTTCTCTAATAGTTTCGGCGATCATCCATAATCATTTTTTCCACTTTTCCCACATTTTCATCGATTATTGACGTGCTGGGTCGACCGGAGCGTTCGTCGTCTTCAACGTCTTCGCGGCCATCTTGGAAACGCTTATACCACTCTTAAACACTTGTTTTTTTTCATAGCAGACTCACCGTAGGCTCTCTGTAACATTTCGCACACTTGGTTACACTTTATTTCATTTTTCACGCAAAATTTAATACAAATTCTTTGACTCTTCAATTCTTCCATTGTTTAAACTAACAAAAATCGCCGAGCTAAAAAGAACACGTCTACACCAGCCGCTACAAGACAGAATTTAAACAATGAATACAGCTGAAAATTTCACCATACATTAGGGACATGTGTACCAATACAATAAAAAAAAATTTGACCGCCGGACTCTCCAGACGCGCGCAATTAAAAAATTCCGGGAACTTTTTGAACAGACCTCGTATGAGACATCATTCTCAACAAGATAATTTTTTCAAAAAGTTTACTGATAGAAGAAAGTAAGCTAATTGATCGATAACTTGATGTTTCTGCCGGGTTTTTATCAGGTTTGAGGATAGGAATTACTTTAGCGTTTTTCCATCTTTTTGGGAAGTAAGCTAATGAAAAACACTTCTTGAAAATTTTAACTAGGAGTCTCAAGGCAACATCGGGAAGATTTTTAATAATAATCATTACCAGGAGCCTTCATGTTTTTAAGTTTCCTAATAATTGATTTAATTTCATCAAAATTCGTCTCAATAATGTCATCTTGTGATAACACTTGGGTTGAAATATGATCATATTTCAGTGAGACTTCATTTTCAATAGGACTCACAACGTTCAAATTAAAAATGTGTGCATTCTCGAACTGCTTAACTTCCTTGAGAGCAGGAATTGGTTTCTGAGGTTTCTTAAGAACCTTAGAAAGTTTCCAGAAAGGTTTAGAATATGGTTTAATTTGTTCAACTTCATAAGCGAAATTTTCATTTCGCAAAAGAGTAAATCTATGTTTAATTTCTTTTTGTAAATCCTTAACTATGTTTTTCATAGCAGGATCACGATAACGGTGATAGTGTCGTCGACGAACATTCTTCAACCGAATGAGCAGTTGAAGATTGTCATCGATGATAGGAGAATTTAATTTAGTTTGAGCTTTGGGAACTGAAAGATTTCTAGCTTCGATAATATAATGATTCAAATTATCAATTGCTGTGTCGATGTCCGCAGAATTTTCTAAAATAGTTTCATGATCCACATGATTTTCAATGTGCGATCTGTAATCCAACCAATTAGCTCTATGATAGTTGAATATAGAACTAATTGGATTAATTATAGCTTCGTTGGAAAGTCTGAATGTTACAGGAAGATGATCTGAGTCAAAGTCAGCATGTGTAATCGGTTCACTACAAATGTGACTTTGATCTGTTAGAACCAGATCAATTGTAGACGGGTTTTTCATGGAAGACAAACAAGTCGGATTACTGGGAAGAAGAACTGTGAAGTAACCAGCTGAGAGTTGATTATGAAGTATTTTTCCATTACGGTTATTTTTCCTACAATTCCACTGGACATGCTTTGCATTTAAGTCCTCTATTACGAAAATTTTCGGTCGATATCTTGTGAGTTTTTGCAAATCGCCTTTAAAGAAATTTAATTGTTCGCCGGTGCATTGGAATGGCAAATATGCTCCAGCGATGAAATATATTCCATGAATGGTTTCAACTTCGATTCCCAAGCTTCCAATAACTTTAGTATTGAAAGAAGGTAAAATTCGGCGTTTAATTTGCCGTTGGACAAAAATGGCAACTCCACCACCCATTCCAGTAAACCTGTCAAATCGATGAACCACAAAATGTGGATTACTTTTCAATTTGACATTTGGTTTAAGAAAAGTTTCTGTCACAATGGCAATATGAATTTTGTGAACTATGAGAAAATTATAAAATTCATCTTCACTCGATTTTAAAGATCCAGCATTCCAATTTAAAATATTCAAATAATTATTTAACATCACTGTTAAATTTTAAATTCATTATAATATTATTTGCGAATTGTCATCCGATTTGAAATGCTTCAAAAAGTGATGAAGTCGAATTCATTCGGATGATCATTTGAAAAAGTTGATCTTATAGGTAGATCATTTTATTTTCAGTTATATCGCCTAAATTAACTTCATTTAAAGAAGCGAATTGGCATTGAAGGAATATTTGTAGGTAGACTGCCATTAAAAGAAGATGATATGGCCGATCTACCTATTAATAAATTGTTTTCGCTAGAAGATGAACTGCAAGGCGGTCCTGTGTTTTGATTATTTACATTACAAGAATTAAGTGGTAGATTCCTACCTGTTATACTGGCATAACTGACATTAGAAGAAGATGATGACGAAGTCGATCTACCTGTCAATAAATTGTTTTCGTTAGAAGACGAATTGGCAGGCGTACCTGTTTTTTGTTTTAAATTCGAAGAAATAAGTGCCTTAGAAGAAGTAGGCGTGGCATTTGTAACGGTTTTTTGATTTTCAGGTATGTTCTGTAAATTTAAGGTCGTTGTTGTCTAAGCGAACGAGAGTTTAAATTTTTTCCCTTACAGGACATTTCAAATAATTGGATTCATGATTTCCATCGCAATTTGAACATGAAAATTTATCAGTGGTTTCATTCATTGGACAAACGTCTTTCGAATGCGATTTACCACAATTCAAACACCGTATATCCATATGACAATTTTTGGTTCCATGGCCGAAGCCTTGGCAACGACGACATTGCGTTAAGTTTGCAATACGATTATGCCGTTTATAATGTTCCCAATGAATTTTAATATGGGAAATGAAACGTACTTTTTCTAAAGTTTTCAAATTGTTTACATCACTTCGATTTAAGTGTATTAGGTAAAGTTCATGGGAAATTCCAGAGCGTGGTTTAGAAGTACCATTCGCTCTTTTTTCATAAATATTACTTGGGAAGGGGCAAAACCAAGCAATTCTTTTAGTTCATTTTTAATTTCATCAGTATTTTGATCATTTGATAAGCCTTTCAAGACAGCCTTGAAGGGTCTGTCTGATTTCATATTATATGAATAAAATTTATGAAGTTTCTCGGACAAATATCGGATAAGACGTTCATAATCTTCCAATCCATCAACCAAGACTCGACATTCTCCTCTTCGTCCGATTTGAAATGAGACTTTTACTTCCGGGAGAAAAGTAGAAAGCTCAATCCGGAATGCTTTGAAGTCGGAAATCATCACCGTCACTGGTGGCATACATTGATGTTTTTTTTGTTTCTATTATAGAGGTTTTAACATTACGGTCATTCACCTCTTCGGACCAGAGAAGTTTTCTGTGTGCGGGGTTGGGAATCAAACCCAGGTGGGCTGCGTGAAAGGCATCGACTTATCCATCACGCTATACCCGTTCCCTACATTGATGTTTCTTCTCAGAACGACAAGCGTCCATTTTGGGAATTTTTGAAGAATTTTCTTCTATGTCGCTACAATCGGATTCAGGAAGAATCTCGTAGATATTGTTAGACGGCATAGGATCAGCGGAAGGGAAATCCGTCCGTTATCTTTTATTTTTACATTCAGATTCTATAAGATCGTGAATGTTATTAGAAAAATGTTGAATAACGGATTGTGATTTATTCCGTATTGAATTATTTTTAGCCTTAGGCTTGTTGCCTTTCCGGTTGGACGCAGGAATTTTTGAAATTAATGGAATTTGAAATTTAATTAACTAGGCTAAATTAGTCTTCGATTAGACTCCTAGTTTGGAAAAGTCTTGATAAAGACTGATTAGTTCGAAGAATAGTTCTTTGAATAGCTAGCCTTAAAAAAGGCTGATTAATTTCTTAGTCACTCTAATATCACTCTTTGTATAGCCTTGAGAAAGGCTGTTAGTCTTTAAAAAGACTGTTAGTGATTCAGGTAGCCTTAAAAAAGACTGAAGCCTTGAATCAATGAAACTCTAGGTAGCCAGAAAAAATTTCCAGGAGCCAAGAGCTATACGCGTGCGGTGCGAACGACTATTCAACACCGACTGATTTCTAAAGAACTATTAGGATTTGTTGTACGCAGCTCGAAAGGTAATATCCTTAGTTTAGTGCAAATCTAGAACAGTTTGGTTAGATTTTTGCACTTTTCGCTGTGTGAAATTCACAGTAATCTAGATCAAGTGAAGCCTTCTTTGTTTTTGCGAAAAATGTGGCAAAGGGGAATGCTTGAATAATTCATACAATCGATCAACTAATTGATATTCGAAAGTGTTAAGGAACATGTCAGTTGTTTTCGTATTCGCGACATCCAGTTATGTCTCTGACATTACCCACCTGCCTTTTTTTGTTTGTGATTTATACTTTTAGAGCTACACATTGCTTACTTGTCTATTTATACTTGTTCCAGGAAGATTGCCAGTCGTCCAAGAACTTTGGTGAAAACAGGTCTTAAGATCTACACGAACATTCAGCAGTTTATGTATAATTTTTCAATGCTGTTCATAGTCGTAGAGCTACACCTTTCTGGTAGTTTTTGGATGGCCTAGCGCAATCACAACTGTCCTATTGATTGCATGTGGCATCACAAATATGGACCGAGAACGATAGGTTCGTTAATGCACTTTGTTACACCGAGTTACTAGATCTTATGGCCTGAACTTCAGGTAATTTTTAGAAGGATCATCGGTTATGTTGGTAGACCTTAAGGCCTTTTCCGAAGTGGTTTTGGATGTGCAAGTTCTTTTACAGATCTTATCACAGTATGTCAATTTTCTGTGAATAGTACTACGCACTCAATAGTCACATAAAAGTGATTATATACAATATTTGCATTCCAGATAATTATTGGATGCCCACGATCTTATTTAGATTCTTTGAAACTAAACAATTCATTTATGTACATTTCACAATATTCAATTTATATGTATATAAATTGAGATTTCCTTCATTATTAAAAAACTTTTTTCTACGCGATCATCGCGTAAATTAAATAAAAAATCGCGTTATTTAAAAAAAACGCGAAAAAAAAAGTTACGCAAATTAAATTCGCGTAAATTAAGTTCGCGTAACCGAAACCGGGTATAAATAAACGATATAATAATAATAATAATAATAAGTTCGCGTAAATTGAGGTTTTAGTGTACTGAATTTGGTAATCATCCTGATTTACCGTAGAACTTGTGCTTTTATTCTCAAAATTTGGTCAGTAAAAACTGACCTGCAATTTCTGTAAAACAAAATGATCTACGGTAAAACTTTCATCATGATGCAGCAAAGGACATCCCAGGGCTACTCGCATATCATTCCCATATCGATTTTCGTCAATATTAGCCAATAGTTAGCTTTAGGAATGAAATCTATTCTCAATATACTCTCAGAAATTGCAATAAAAGTTGAGGGGTTGTGCAGTAAAATATGAAAAAAATATCAACTCATGTATGTCCCCTATGCAAAGTACCCGCATGTTAGTCCCATTCTGTACAAATTTCAATAAATTCATTTGTTGCAATATTGGAATAGCAAAGGTTTATTACCGATATTTCAAGTAATAATACTATGATTTAGCATTAGGTAGCACAATAAATCAAAAATGTTAATCGTCTTTTTCTCGACATGCCGATTTTCCATATGGGACTGATATGCAAGTATGGGCAGTATAGCTGCTAGGTACAACAGGAAAAGGATCCTACTGTCTTCTGGCCTCATCTTGCGTCAAACCATTCAAAAGTTGGAAAAAGATTGCAAAAAAGAGTCGAAATTTATTACTAAGACTCTTAAGAGATCTGTGCCGAATCTAACATCCGTCAGAAGTTAATCTGATATTAATAGTATATTCTACAAAAATTGTATATTAAAAACTTCCATAATTTCGTCCATACTCTCTAGAGCAGTATTTAGACCTTTTTCTCAACTTAGGTTTGCTAAAACATCCGTATAGTTTTCTTCGATTCTTACACCTAACCAAACCTCTCTGACTAGAAAAAATAATTCAAAACATAGCAATACTTATCCATTTTGAACACGCGGAAAAGCTTTTTGATAATATTTCTCACATTTTTTGACTCGTTTATTTTTAGCCAAACCATCATAACACCATCGCACTTAGTCAAAAATTCCACCGCTCGGCTCACCAAGCTTGGTTTTGTTCTTATATTCGATCGTTTCGATCCGCATCCATTCCGTTGCAACACCTCGCCATTATGAGGCAATTACCAACAAACGGCATCATCAAAAGTATCTCAATCATCTCCATTAGCAGCAGAAGCAGCACGGAACTGCTCTCGCCCGATACACCCAAAACTAACCGAATTACGCGCAGCACAAATCGCCTTGCCACCGCTGACACCACCAACCATGGGGTTGTTATTATTATCGCGGGGAATATTTATAGCATAAATGTTTGTTTTAATTTTAGACCGCCTTCGTCAGGTTTTCCTCGAAAACACCAGAGGGAACAAGAGAAAAACTACGAAAAACAGAAAACACACGACTTCTCATTAGGAAAAATCTCAATAATCACAAACACGAGAAAATCGGACGGCACCGGATGAGAAATGAGAATCTTCACTTTTCGTTATTTTCACTTCAAAGGTCGCAGTTATCAATCAATTGAATCAATTTTTCTGAAATCGATGACTTTTAAAAACATTCCAATGACCTACCCAAACTCGACTTTGAGGAGTCCAAGAAGTTACTTCTCAATACCGCATGACGAACTATTACTCCGTCGATATATTTATCTTACGGCTTTTTTTCCCACGAAATCACAACTATTGACTGACCTGGTAGTGGCGGGCGAGATCACTAAAGTTGGCTTCTGCTCGCGGATGTATGCAAAGTGGTGTGTTTGTAACAACAGAGAAAAATACTTACTCGCACCAATACCGCACCGCACCGCACACCGGACCGACACAGAAGTTGGAGGCCATGGGAAACGGAAAAATACGGGCTACAAGGGGGTTCGAAAACAAATTTTGTTACCCAAATGGAAGATCACAATCACACACGGAGGATTCACCGGTCTGACGGACACACTGCCAATGTTCGCTGTCGATCTCCACCCGAACTGCTCTGGTAGATGTGGAAAATGATCAGATATGAGCTATTTGGGAAAGGCAGCACCGACACACAGGGAAAACGCACGTGAGGATGAAAGATCGACAACCTGATCTGCTAGATGGGGCTGTGTATGTGCGTGTGTATCTGTCCATGCAACAAGCAGACTGAAATTCTGACAGATATCAAATTGTGAATAGATGAGAGGGTGCATATGGGACATTGGATCGTTAAAGCAGCAGCCGTGGCTTAATGACGAAAGGTCGTTGAACGTTTCAAGCGAACGATCTCGAATATTTTGAATACATGATAATGAGTAACCAACAGTCTTAGTGTGCTCCAGTTCTAAACGAAAATATATTTCCGCTGAGGTGATTGCACTCAAATCTTAGAACTTTTGAAATGCTTTATGATTACAGCTAAATTGGGTGCTGAATAGAGATGGTCGGGTATCGGGTATTTTACCCGAAACCCGACCCGTACCCGTACCCGACGGGTTTTTGGTCGGGTACGGGTAAAAAATTTTATTTTCAATCGGGTACGGGTCGGGTACGGGTAAAAAAAATTTACTGCTTACTCGGGTACGGGTCGGGTCGGGTAAAAAAATTTACTTCTCACTCGGATACGGGTCGGGTACGGGTAAAATTTTTTTTCTGATCGATTAACCGACCATTTGTACTTTACATAAATATGTTTACACGTTGACGAGATTTTTTTTTTTGCAAAACAGTTGTTCCGAAAAATAAACAATTTGATTCAAGGGGTTTTGACATTCGCACCTAGAACTAGAACTGAAAACTGGCATCTTTTTCAGAAAAAAACATTTCTTTTCTTCATTAAAAAAAAAACGATCAATCATAGTTACGTGAAAAGTTATGTGAATATTTTCCACCCTACTTTTTTATAACATATTTAATAAGACACACTGCCTTAGCTCTGAGATGTTGCGGCCAGACCCTACTTTTCACGTAGGTTTTAATGGACTGCCATTTTAAAGCTGTTTAATGCACAATCCAGTAAAAATTATTTGATTAATATATAAAATGTAGTGTAGTACTCATATCACATTCAGATAACAGAAAACGGTTATTTTAAATATTGGTTGGAGATTTTCAAAATTTACATATAAATCATTAGGATTCTACCCATAAAAACATGAACAGTCGAAAGAGAAAGTAAACAAAGAAAATCTGTCAATTGTTTTTAGGCCCTTTTGAAATGTTGACGTCGAGTTAGTTCACGTTTCTTTTCACTGAAAATCTCGATGCGTGACAGTCGCAAAAGTACGGGTGAAAATCTTTTCATGCGAAATGCTCAAATTATCACCGTGTTCACTCGTTGAGGGTTCCAAAGGAGGTGGAACAGAAGTTCAATGGCTGTAAAAACCACCAGCTCCCGTTAACATCGTTGGTGTGGGTTTGTGAGGCTTACAAAACGGGCATATTTGACAGATTAATTTAAATCAAAATCATAATTCATTTTGCTTTGTAGTAAAAAAAATGTAACCAAAAAAAATTTCTCACAAATGTTCAAACTACTTACACTTGAAGGACTCACAGTTCACCATTTCCAAAATTGAATTTTTCACACCGGGAATACACGTGAATTATTTGATGTTTGGTCAATTCACGTAAACGAACCGATGATACTCTATTAATTTTAGGGGATGTTCGTGATTTTTTAAGTGATTCTAATGTGAATTTTTATTTGTGTGTCAAGATAATGAGCACGCTTACTTGTGGTTCTAAAGAATTGGATCAAAAGTCACACTGTTTCGTAAAAACCATACCTACCCAGAATTGAATACAACGGGTATTACGACATTTTGGATAAATATGCTTCTCGAAAAATTTGAGTAGATATTACTCCCTTTTGTTGACATTTGTAAATGAGTATAAAGTACCAAAGACATTGGAAATCTATTCATGCTTCACAGTGTATTTATATGTTTAAATGTAAACAAGCATTTTAATGTATTTTACTTACAAACTAGAGCCTGATACGCTCTATCTAACTCGCTATCTAAAACACTTTATTTTTTCCATCCTGAATTTTGGTAAACTTTTTACTACTCATTCGGGTCGGGTACGGGTACAGGTAATTTTTAATCGGGTAAGGGTCGGGTAAGGGTAAATTTTTTTATTTTTTATCGGGTACGGGTCGGGTACGGGTAATTTTTTTTATTATTGATCGGGTACGGGTCGGGTACGGGTAATTTTTTAAATTTTTAATCGGGTACGGGTCGGGTACGGGTAATTTTTTTTGCTGATCACTCGGGTACGGGTCGGGTTCGGGTATAAGAATTTCTATACCCGACCATCTCTAGTGCTGAAGACTAGAGACTCATCCGAGTCTTTAGTTACCATTTTCAATATGGCGATTCGTTAGCAATGCTACCATTGAAAATGTTCCGCTAGAATAATAAGGCTCATTTCATATTCAATTCCAAATATACATTATATTATTAATTTGCACACATTAATTTATACACTAATTGCAGGTAAGACACTACAATGATTTAATTGAAAGAGAATACGTAGAAGGTGAAAAAGTTTAAAAATTGCACACACTGCAATTGCTTCAATTTTAGTTCCGTTGGTTTGTGCAGTCATAGTTTAATGTGTATTGTTTACACTGTTGTCTCGGGTTGGCGGTTCAATGCATAGGGCGCTGGTCTCACAAACCAGTTGTCGTATGTTCTAGCCTCGACCTGGAAGGACTCGTAGTGTCAGTTGAATCGTAGCATCAGCCATGCAATGGTTTCGTACACTCGGTATCGGTTAAAACAGAAGATTAAATTCCACTACAGGAATGTAATACCAAGGCTTTGCTTTACACTCTATGAGTAACACAGTTTCATCAAGTGCGCAAAAATTTTCAAAATGGCGACGAAAGAACTATGCGTTTTTTAAACTTGTACTTCGAGAATAAGGATCTCTCGCATTACGCCATCTGAAAAAAAAGTTAGGAATCGCAAGTTCCACGGTGTGTTATATCATAAAATGGATCGAAGAACGTTGGACTATTGATCGGAAGAGAAGATCCGAAAAAAAACCCGTCAGGCAAATGAAAAAGATCACAAACGCGTAGTTGGAGATGGAAACCGAAAGCCTTCGTTCGAGATGTGGCTTAAAAGCTGCATGAGAGCAAGACTTTAGTATAGAATAAGCCAAAACTCAAACTGGACTACGTACGTTTGAGGTTCAAAAGTAAACAAGCCGTGACGAGAAACAGAATACGATCACAAAAAAAGTTGTACGACCAGAGCTAAACGAAACCACTCTGCTGTGAAATAGATGACGAGCCACATGTGAAGGTGGAATTTAACCTGCATGTGACTGTTTAAGGATAAGTGTGCTGTTCTCGTGAACCTTCGGACACAGAAGATGTCGAAGTTTGCTAATAAATTCTCGATTTGGCAAGCGCTTCGTACTAGAAAAACGTGCTCAATCCACATAGCAGTGAGATGATACCTTTTTTTATCATCCGCATGTGTTTTTCGCATGAATATTTTTCGGTGCTTTAGTTCTCATAACATTAGTTCAATGACCGTCGTTTCAAGCGGCAATTTAAAGTTCTACTCACTCATAACACTGTAATGTGGAAGCTGCAAGTCGGATCGAATTTGAATCTAAAAGTGTAACAATCGATTAAACATTCCATGATATGTCGAAGTAATTTCCACTTTAGAGTTTACGGTAATTTAAGGTACTTCCAGAGCCGGTATTCAGGAACCAGCATAAACCAAACCGATTCATATAGCCATATGACGAATAAATTGCAATATTTTTGAGTCCAACTTTAAAGCTTTTCGGGATTGTCATCTTCTATATCGCTTAGAATTTTAAAAATTAATCCTCCTACGATTCCAGAACCGAAAGTCAGAATTGGATAAAATTGGATTTAATTTAATTTGAATTTTTGGCTTTTTTTGAGAAAACGATTGAGCTTTGAGAAACGATTCGATACTGGAATTCGAAATTCGGTGTAGCCGAAGTCAGACAAATTCACCTGAGTAGCTGTATAGTTTACAATTGTTTCAAAATGTTTGAAAATCAATGTAGACATCTTTGGGGAATCGTAGTGCGAATTAAATTTTTTGGTGCCTTCCGAAACGAAAACTGAATACAACCAAAAATGAAATAAGTTTATTTGGTTATCGACTATCTAAATCTGCAAACCCGATAAACCTGATTAATTCATGTGAAATAGACATTTTTATACTAAGCACCCTGTATCCCCGAAACCGGAAGTTGGATCTGACTGAAGAGCAAGATGTCTTATAAAATCTAAAGACTTTTCATTAGAATCTTAGATAATTCTTAGACTTAATTTGAATCTTAAAACGGTCCAGCCATTTACGAGAAAAATGAGTTACACAATTTTAATTTCGTTTTTACGTGTCCTCCTATAGCTCCGAAACCAGAGGTCGGATCCAAACGTAATTCAGGAACCTTGTTTGGGAGCATACGACTTTTCATATAAATCTGAGTTTGTAGAAAACTGTTGAGTCATCTACAAAAAAAATGAATGAAATTATTTTTCACACACGCATTTGCTGATCTCGACGAACTGATTCGAGTGGTATATGGGTGTTATGTTCTTCCAGCATTTATTGCTGTAAGTAGTTTAAATCAATATAATTATGGAATTGTTATCAACTCGAAAATGCTGCCATCAGCTAGTTTATTTATGTCATATTCGAACAATTATGTTGCCAAAAACGAACCGTGCTAAAATCGGTCCGAGGCAAAATATCACGCTGTACACAGTCTTTTGGGTACTTAGAAACAAATGTATGTGACGGTATAAAAAATCGTGTTTTATGTTGCTCCCAAGCATTTCTTTGCCAGACAGCGCTCAAAACTTCTACTGCTGGAATAGGGGAAAAGTCGCTTACACAAAAATTTCGATATCTTCGTTAAAAATGGACGGATTTTAACAATCTATGGCTTGTTGGATAGGTATTACCGTGCGGAATCTAAGTATGAAAATATATTCTGTTTTCAAGGTCAATTGTGACAGATACCGTCAAAAAATTTTGACTTAAAACTTCGTATAACTCAAAAAGTAACCATCCGATCTTAAAACCATTCAATAGCGTTCAGAGTGACGGGGTGACCTTTCATTTGCGACTAGTTTTATCAAAATCGGTCCAGCCCTCTCTGAGATCTCGACCTCTTAGTTGACTACACACACACACACACACACACACACACACACACACACACACACACACACACACACACACACACACACACACACACACACACACACACACACACACACACACACACACACACTCACACACACGGACATTTGCTCAGTTCGTCGAGCTGAATCAATTGGTATATAACAAAAAATTTCGGAACTTTTTTCTAAAGTTTGAGCGAATTCTATACCTTTTTAGAAGTTTTACTCCAAAGGCGGCTTCTCCCTCTTCTGAAGGCTCACGAAGGTTCGACGATTTTCTGGTGGGATTTGGCTTCATGTCACTACACGAAGAATGTGCAAGAGTGGTAGAAAGAGAATTATTTTGAGTCGAAAGATTTGAAACTCACAAAAACCCAGAGCTGCACTCAATAGCAAAATACTGGGCTATTACAATAAGCCCTATCTAAAACAACCTAAAGTAGTGAAAAATGTAGAAGAAATGAAGAAAGAATGAGTTAACACCAGCACCACTTTTAGGTAGATCTTTTTGTGTGCCTCCAACTAACACTGTTGGGACTGACTACTCCACCATCAACTGACTGCAGAAACTTGGAAAGTTGCCAAAACTTTTGGTAGGACTCTTGTAACCAAGTCCGTGCTCTACGATGGATCAGCTTCAACTCCCCCTGCAATATCTTTTTCTCAACCAACTCTTTCGACCTCTATCACACTCGCTCAGTTCTTCCGCCACATTTCAGTTCACTGGAGGTCCTTCTAATTGCCAACTACCATCGTGACTCCAACGAAGCCTAATTTTTCGAACTCCACTGTTTTAATTGACTGTTGGCTAAACCCTAACTGAACACAGATTTTCCTACACAATCCACACATAACCTTTTGTTACTACGAAATGGTAACAGTATAAGCTAAATTAATTTTTACAAAAAAAAAACAAAAGCATCGTCTGGAAATCTCCCTGTAGACTACAAAAATCCGTGTAGGTATTGTTTTTACAGGAAATTTAATAATGAAGAAAACCTTCGAAAATCGCAAAACAATCCGACATTTATAGAAAAAGTTATTAAAGGAAAACAGACACAAGGTCCGAACAATGGCTCATTATGCCTCCTCTAGCACCACTGTTGTTTGTGATCGTAATATGATTTGGCTTTCCTGTATGAAGCTTTTAAAATTATCACTAGTAAAAATTCAGTTGAAGAGATTTTCTGAAAAAAAAAAACTCAGTGAGTGTAAGAATCACTTCCGAGATTTTCATTCATGACACAAGCATCCACAAAACACTGAACCTCGAGGTTCGCAAGTTATTTTTATGTGTCAGCGAAACTTGAAGACGAATTTTTACCCACATAAATATCACTAAAGAAATAATCGAAAGGTAGACGAGTCTCCGATGGTATTTTGATGCTGAATTTCCACTATGCCTCAGTTCGACACCGAGCAGATTCGTACATGATTTTTATTTAATATATTTTCATAAATAAAAAAATCTCCATTGAATGAATTCGCAACTGAGAAATAATTACTGGGATGTTTTCGATGTACGTAGGGTAGTCAATAAATGTATTTTTGCCACATTTCATATAATGATTATAGCGACGAAAGGCTACTTTAATTTCAGCTCGTTGATACACTGCACTACATATTTCGATCAAACCCAGTAAAACGCTATATAGCATGAATTTGATTTTTTAAAGTAACAGGAGTGCAGCATTGTGCATGTATCAAACACACAGCAAGCGCAACACTTGAATGGCGCGTTCGAATTGGTGTAGCGATAGCCTGCGCTCCTGTTACTTCTGCGTATGAAAATCAAGCTAAATTGGCCAGTATTTCTCAATCAGCTGTGTAACAGGCTTTGTGCTTAAAGGCCGCGTGGAGTCCGGCGGGAAAAAAGCTGGGTTCCTGGCGAAAATTGCAGGAGTATAATTTTCTCTTAGTTACCAAATTTTTTCAGCGTTTTACACTTGGTCGCTTTATTTTACTTAATTATCTCTACATTCCACAAAAAGTGTTTTTCGAAAATATTTACGACAAAATGATTTTTTGTCTATTTCCACAGTGAAAAGTTTTATTTGTTATTTTTTTTCTTTTTCCATGTTTTTGAAATAAATATTTGGCTACCTAGCTCCTGATAACCGATAGGAGAGGTTTCATATCACAATCCAGAAGTGACAAAGTAGTGCTATTCGTGATAAATAATAATAGGGGAATGTCGTCTATGTTGGACCACTTTTGGAATCTGGCCCTGTATCTTTTGTTTATACTGAAATATTCTCAATATTGATATCTTATTTGAAAGTTTGGACTGTCATAAGATTGAATTGAAGACTGCGCTTTATAGAAAAATAGATATTATTAAAACGAAAACATTAAAAAAGTAGTCTAGGTTGAGCCACTAGTGATTTTGGACAAAACATGTACTACACTAATTTCAAATGAACAATTATGGAACAATTTATTGTTATTTCAATTGAACATTAATCATTTTAATATACTATCAATGAGAGTTTTGAGGGCATCGGTTACAAACAAATGATACAGAAGTGTTGATCCTCATAATCATCAGAAGAGGTTTGTCGTTTTTGAGGCGTCTTCGAGGTGTCGCGCTTTTGTTGTTTTTCACGCAACTCTTCATGGCCTTCTGGAGAAGTTAAAACGGTGCTTTTCACCGAGAGGCGTCGCTGAATAAATCTAAGCGTTGGCACGGTCGCTTGCAGAGGTTCGACCAATGACATAATCGTAGAAAAAGTACAATCATAAGACGAAGACGTCGAAGGCAGAGAAGGACTTGCTACTTATTCGTGCGGGGGTATTCAAAACTGTAATACAGTGTTGCTAATCCTCTTGTGTTCGCACAATTTCTCGCCTAAAATCTGAGTGTGGCACATTCTGCCGCCCTGCAGCAGTTCTTATGGACTCATTTTCCTACTTTACAGACATGATAGCCCGAGAAACGTCGTTCACATTTACACTTTTCAGATGTACGCTTATTGCGAGAAGTTTTGAAAACAAGAAAAAAATGGTTTCAAGACTACTATCACACCACACGAAAAAAAATTATGTGATCCAACCCTGACTACACGAGTGACTCCAACCTAGACAATAAGCATTTTTTCTAATTGCGAAACACTACACGCGAATAGGCTAGAGAAAGAATAATCTTGCAGAATTTGTTAATGGTTAACCACTTAATGGAAATATATACTTACATTGGAGGTTACATAATTTTTGTTCAAGCATTGAGCAGTTTTTCACGGTTATTCCGAAACTTTTAGGATAACCGAGAACAAGACAAATGCACAAAACTTTAACAAAACATTCTCAGTGACAAACAATGCACTGAAAAGTTTGCTGTCATTGAGAATAATATTTCCACAATATAACACTGATGGCAGCACGTGTCATACAAAAGAAAAAGCAATGGCCCAACCTAGACAGTGGCCAAGCTCTGACAACAATCCCCTAATAATAACATAGTGGAAATAATAAACATTTAAGATGCACGTGAAGTCTGTTTACCTTTGTTCGGTAATTTAAAATGGTTTGATATAATCCATAGAATATATAATAAACGGTGAATTATTGATTTGTTTTGTTCTTTTCTAAATTGTCATATTGTCCAATGCAATGTGCTGTATTTTTTATCTGCTGTCCCTAACGAAAGCGATTTTGTTTTATCGACTGTTTTAGATGAGGTGTGGAAGTAAACTGGAAAAATAAATTCCTAATAAAATTCAATTCAATGACAGTCTCAGTTATATATTGTTAAATTCATTTGGAAAATTAAAACTATAGCAGAATGAATGCTACACAAAGCTGACAAAGCCATTTTTCAAAAGCAAACCGAAAACAAACCTAAACTTCTGTTAAAACATTAAAATCCGAAAGAACAATCTCCCCGTCACATTCCATTTATCAAACCATTCACGGTGGTGGCAAAACAAAGATTCTCAAATTAGTCCTGCTAATCCGAAGCAACCGGAACTTCCACCGCTATCACTGCAATCGTCAAAAAGCCGCGTGAACGGGGTTGGGGTGTGAGTGTGCGGGCAGGGCACCAACGCCAACAATCAACGCAAGCTGACAGCGCAACGAGTGACAACAGATTTGTTTGAGTGCCATTTTTCACTTAAATTGAAAAACCGTGAAGTTTACCCATTCCGCTTTATTTCCTCTCGCTCGTTGGCATCTGCGGCATCTGTAGATTGCTCGTATAAAGTCACTACTACCGAGGAAAAGCTCAAATTGGTTGGGCAATGGAAAACAAAACAAAAAAAATATCCTTCTTTTTCGCAGTTCCAGTGCAGTTGTGAGGTAGTGAACGAGTAGAGGGAAACGAAAAACATACACACAGCAGATATTTTTGCTTGCATTCGTCCCCCAAAGTGGGTTACAGTCGGATTCCATTTCCCGAAAGAAAATGGCGTCGAAACAAACAATACCAAAAGGAAAACATTTGAGTACTGTAATTCTTTCATTTTTTTTTTGTGCCGGCCCGGTTCCATGGATTGGCGCGCGCCTTAGAACGGGAAAAGTTATGACAAGTGGTTGACAGTTTTTGTTTCGCGTTTGCTTGTCTGTTAGAACAAGAACCGAGTGCTGTTCAATTTGAGTAAAGTGAGTCGTAAACAATAGCGTATGAAACTAGAAGATATTGAGGAAATGCATCCGTTTTCCTAAACCCATAATCCGGTGCCAAGTTTGTACGATGATAACACACTGGAACTGTGTGTGCTTTGGATGCACTAGCAAGGGTAATGTAACGGACCGTCGAGCATATCTTCGTTTCGACGATGGCAACTTTTGACCCTTTACTTTGCCATGCCGGGTACTTTTCGGATGCGGTATGCGGTTAGCTGGAAAAGCTGGTTTTATTTTGGCATTATTCCAATGGATGCTGTCGAAACCGGAAGGATATGGCACTATCTCGGAATCCGGGAAGTAGCGCGAGTGCAATTTGATGTTTTATGGTTGGTAAAATGGAACCATTTTGCTGGTTAATTTGAAATGAACTTTTGTCTGCTGTCGGCTCCGAAATTACGTTAGTTAGTCTAATGGCTTTGTTCTACAGATTGTTTTTATATCGTTTGGGAGTCTTCCTCCGATTGACTCATCAAGATTTTTTGGTAGAGAAGGGTAGTTCGAGAAAACATTTGTTGAAATTTATTGACGCTGAATTTTATAACGAAAATGACTCCAAATAGATAATTATTTTATAATAAAATAATTGTAAATAATTGTGACAAATGATTGATCCATCATTTTTTTACAAATCGCTACAGGCTAATCAATGCATTAACAGATTATGTTGTACTGCCAATGCCACTTCGCGGATCAACATAATTCGCTAAGCAAACGTAAGATTAATGCTTTTTGTATGATGTCTGACTAAAAACAACCCCGAAGGCAAGTTTCAGAACAGGAATCTTCTCCATGTATATATACATTAATAATGAATTCACCTTAATAATAATCCACCTAGTGGTGTAATAATGCCTTTCTCATATTACTTATATTTTCAAAAAACATCACTAGAAGATTCTGTCAAGATTATTTCTTTCAAACTTGAATAAAATCAAAATCTTTCTTTGGTTATAAACTACCATTATTTTTTTCAATTTGTGAACAGTTATGTAGAATTAATATAAATCTAAATGTGTCAACCCTGTGCACTATAAAAAATTGAACAAATCACGCTGAGTTTTTTTCTTCCGTGCCAGTACGTACCGATACGTGCCTGTTTTGCATCATTTTGTATAACAGCTTGAAAGTTTGGATACTCATCGCCCTATAATATGATTTGTGAAAATCGGTTTAACCGTTGTTGAGAAATCGGAATGAGTTCCGATTTTTAGCTTTTCTTCATTATTATCGGTGCTTTCGAAGGCGGAAACCGGGGAATAGTAGTCCCAAAGTAGTTTTATATATTCAATAACTAACAAGGTAAGTCAACTAAAAGAATTCACCAGTAAATTTCATAAAAATTTTAACCTCGTTTCCTCATGAAATTGAGATTACCGGAACCAAAAGTCGGATCTGGATTAACCTTTTGGGGGCTTTGAAAAAAGACCTTTTATTTGATTCTTAGTTTGCGAAAATCAGTTAAGAATTTTCCGAAAAAATCGAAGGCTCATTGTTTCAAAGATTTACACATATTGCCTTGTTATCCCGGAATCTGAAAACGGATCGTGATAAAATCCAATAGCGAACTATCGGACCATAAGGCCTTTCATTTGAACATCGGTTCAGTCATGTCTGAAAAAATTGAGTGTCATTATTTGTCACACACACATACATACATACACACAAAGACATTTTGTGATCTCGTAATCTCGACGAACTGAGTCGAACGGTATATGACACTCGGATCTCCTGGCCTCCGTTCAGAAGTCGGTTTTCACAGTGATTGCAGAGCCTTTCTTTATTAGAAAGTCAAAAATCAAAATAAAAATTAACATAATTCCATAATTCCACAATTCCACAATTCCATAATTCCATAATTCCATAATTCCATAATTCCATAATTCCATAATTCCATAATTCCATAATTCCATAATTCCATAATTCCATAATTCCATAATTCCATAATTCCATAATTCCATAATTCCATAATTCCATAATTCCATAATTCCATAATTCCATAATTCCATAATTCCATAATTCCATAATTCCATAATTCCATAATTCCATAATTCCATAATTCCATAATTCCATAATTCCATAATTCCATAATTCCATAATTCCATAATTCCATAATTCCATAATTCCATAATTCCATAATTCCATAATTCCATAATTCCATAATTCCATAATTCCATAATTCCATAATTCCATAATTCCATAATTCCATACTTCCATAATTCCAGAATTCCATAATTCCATAATTCCATAATTCCATAATTCCATAATTCCATAATTCCATAATTCCAGAATTCCATAATTCCATAATTCCATAATTCCATAATTCCATAATTCCATAATTCCATAATTCCATAATTCCATAATTCCATAATTCCATAATTCCATAATTCCATAATTCCATAATTCCATAATTCCATAATTCCATAATTCCATAATTCCATAATTCCATAATTCCATAATTCCATAATTCCATAATTCCATAATTCCATAATTCCATAATTCCATAATTCCATAATTCCATAATTCCATAATTCCATAATTCCATAATTCCATAATTCCATAATTCCATAATTCCATAATTCCATAATTCCATAATTCCATAATTCCATAATTCCATAATTCCATAATTCCATAATTCCATAATTCCATAATTCCATAATTCCATAATTCCATAATTCCATAATTCCATAATTCCATAATTCCATAATTCCATAATTCCATAATTCCATAATTCCATAATTCCATAATTCCATAATTCCATAACTCCATAATTCCATAATTCCATAATTCCATAACTCCATAATTCCATAATTCCATAATTCCATAATTCCATAATTCCATAATTCCTTAAATGAATGCTGTAGTGATTCAAAGATTCCAAACAATGATGTTTCCATAAAGTCATCATTCCTTCAACTCGTCTGTTCCGTAACTACCTAAATTATTTAAATGTTTCTTAAAACTTCTGTTTCGTCTTCGACTCATCAGTGCATAACAGTTCAACTATTTTGCCATGTAGCATTTCATCATAAAAGCTACTTCAAAACACTTGTTTAATGAAGTGCAACGTCTTTACTGTCGTGTTTACGTTCGGCTCGTCAGTGACAACGTTGCACTTCAACATGATCTATCATATATTAATGAATCGAAGGCGTAACGTTACGAAACAAAAATAGTTGTAATCTTTATATCTTCTACAATTTTATTGTATGATTGCAAAATCTATTGAATTAGCTTTCAGAAACAATTCTAAATGTCCCAGTGGTATTTCAATTGTAACTTTTCATTTCAATACCACACAAAGACAGGAACCGGCTCGGAAAGAATTTTCCCAATAACAATAAGTCCTTATTGCATCAAGTATTTGCTCTGCTCTCTCGAGAAAAAAAAACAGCATAATGTCTTTATTACAAACATTAACCCAACAGTGTTTTGTGCAACCGTGGCAACTCTCTAAGGAGAAATGAGAAAAGTGCATAAATTTGTAATCCAGATTATGCGCATGCAATTTAGCTTAATTTTACGCTTGCCTGAACTCTTTTTTCCGAGGATGCATTTTTCTTTGCGATCTTCCCTACTTCCTTTTCGAACCTAGCCGGGGCTGCCGTCGTTTCCGGGGACCGCAATCCCCAAAAGACACCCTTCTAGCCCCTCCGTCGTCGTCGTCGTAGTCATCGTCGTCGTTGATTGCCAGGACGAGTACGGCAGGCAGCTGGGAAATAGCATTTCTTTCATGATTATCTTCCATCCGTGTGGCGCTGTAGCTTCTCGTTCCATTCGGAACCGGAAAGGATCCGGAACGTTCTACATACCAGACTCCATTCGATGTAAACTCATCACATTCGCATTCCCAGTGCAAACTGACCGAATTACAAGAGAATTTACACATGGAAAAGTTCTTCCTCGCGAATTGTGATTTGCTCTAGTGAAATTTGCATTTTTAAATTAAGTTGATTTAAGCCAAATGAGTACAAACGAAAAGTGGTTTTGGTTGGGGATGAAAAAAACATCGCCAGCGCCAGCGCGAGGCTTTCCTTCGAAGGGGTTGAACAACATCCAGAAGAAACCGGCGACGGCACTGGCCCGGCTGCGGTTTATGCTGCATTCTACTGGTTGTTGGAATAAACATTTTTTCCTACTACTTCCCGGGTAATGTTTACCATGCGGATGAGATGTTCCCGGGGAGGGGCAGTTTTGATAATTAATTTGAACTGGAATGGCAAAAATGCTTGCGGTTAAACAGTTTGCTTGGCCATGTTTACATTGGGCTTAATGAGTTTGTCCCTAACGGGATGGAACGAGATAGTGAAGTGAAACTGATACCGATCATTAAGGATACTGGAACGCCATTAGCGAAGACGAGTGCTACGTAAATAAGGACTGGAAAGGAAGGGAAAATCAACCAACCAACCAACCACCGCGGAGAGTCTCATATTTTCCCAAGAGATGTAGTTTATGTGGTAGAAGATTGAATCAGTAGAGCAAATGCACCGAACAGTCGATAATGACTTACAGTTCTAGTAGTTTTGCGTGTGTTTCATCCTTCGTACCTGAAGATTACGAGCAGACATCAAACAACTACGCAACTTTCGAGTGTTGAGCGCTTGTTGTGCATCAACAATGAGCTGAAATTGGGTTGTTACCTTGGTGAGCTTCGCTGCGTGTTGGCGCTGTCGATGATCGCATGTTTCTCTAATTGGAATATGGAAACGTAGAACAGGTGAGACAAACTACCCATCGCTGGTAGTTGGCCTCTATTAATAATTCCATATTGTCTACTTCCGAGACTATAACCGTTGTAAGCTTCTTTATTTGTTCTCGAGATATTTAAGTCCCTTGTGTATGGACAGAAATTGTCATTCTATTAACCACTCACACTCATTTCCGTAATATAGTGAACATTTGTCTGCGAGGAGATTTGGCATCTAATATGGTATGATTTCGCGAAGTTTCATGCAATTTAGAACTGTCGAATCTAACAGAGCTTAATTTGAACCACATGAAAAAATTGAGGAGTTTCGAAACTGACATAAAATTATTTCGAAGAATATCCAACCAACATTGGAAATGTGTTACTTCGAGCACATGTTATATGCTTTTATTTTGGATAGTGACCTGTTATCAGGTGTACACCCAATTAATTTCCGGTATCTTTTGATAGATGTTGCTCTTAGCAAAACATAGGTGTTCTTTCATTTCGTTTTATCGATTTTCGAAACTGCGTTCTCGGGTAGAAGTGATTTGCAAACTAATAACAATTTCTGTTATTAAAACCGAACATCTCAATGCACAGTGGTCCAAATCCACAATTTAGGGGGACAAAAACATTTGTGGCTTAGCCTTATACTTTAGAGCTATGATGTCTTCAGAACAAATGATCAGTGAAAGATAAGCCATATTTTGAAGCATATGGTATTAGGGTGGTTCTTATTATTAGGATGATCCAAAAATTAGTTTTCCGTATGTGTTGAGATAGAGGACTGCACCCTTCGGCAAAATTGTAGGAAAACTTATATCAAGCAACTTTGCCGAGAACACTACTGTATTATCTCTAACGGTTTTAGTGTTACAGCTATTTTAATAGAGCAACTTAGGGTGTTCCTAAAAAAATCAGATTTTTTGCTCTAGCTTTCTTATTTTTCACTTCTCGTTTTTGGTGTCGTTGAATATCTTTCGGAGTTTGTTGAAACCAATATTTTGATAACTAGCGCATTCAGGTAGCGTTTTCTGAACCGAAGTTATGAGCAAAACTAGTTCAAAAACAGATCATTTTTAAACTGCTATATCTAACATTGGAGCAAATGAAAAAAAAATCTGCTGTTTCTTTCATTTGATAGAAAATACTCTCGACCATGTTTATAAAAAAATGGCGGAGGAGATATTTTTAAAATATTTTAAATTGTGTCCAAATATTGGGTTTTATCATCGAAAAATGCTCTTTCTTGTAAGACATTTATTGGCTATAAATATTAAAATAAGGTATTGCTGTCTTCTAGCGTGTTAAAACTAATTCAGCTGCATAATCGGGAAGATGGAGTACACTCACGATGGTTGTTACTCTATTCGATAATGCTATTACAGGATCAGAATTTAAAAGAAATCGTTTGAATATATCCTTTAGGTTCACTAAACGATTGATTTTCTGCGGATGGAACTGCCTATACTTGCGAATTGATTTATTTCGACTCTCTTGCGCTTCCTTACTGTACATACCAATAGGAAGCAAAGCATGTTTTATAATTGCAGTCCCATGCACCAGAAGTTTATGCACGGTTGGCGAGTTGGTTTCAACCAACTCTAAAAGATATTCAAAAACACCAAAAACGAGAAGTGAAAAATAAGAAAGTTAGAGCAAAAAATTTGATTTTTTTAGGAACACCCTAAGTTGCTCTATTAAAATAGCTGTAACACTAAAACCGTTAGAGATACTACAATAGTGTTCTCGGCAAAGTTGCTTGATATAAGTTTTCCTACAATTTTGCCGAAGAGTCCTCTATCTCAACACACACGGAAAATAATTTTTGAATCACCCTAATAATAAGAACCACCCTAACCTTCAAAATATGGCTTATCTTTCACTGATCATTTGTTCTGAAGACATCATAGCTCTAAAGTATAAGGCTAAGCCACAAATGTTTTTGTCCCCCTAAATTGTGGATCCGGACCACTGTGCATTGGACTCAGTTCGTCGAGTACGCAAAATGTTTTTGTTTGTGTGTGTGTGTATGTGTGTATGTAACTAACATGAGCACTCGGTTTTTGCGCAAATAGCTGTATCGATTTTCTCAAACTTGAAATAAAAGATCTCTTGGTCCCATAAGTTGCTATCGAATTTGACCCGGATCGGACTTCCGGTTCGAGAGTAACGGGGTAAAGTGTGCAAAAAATGAAGAAAAAAGATACTCGATTTTTTCAAGAACCGCTCAACCGATTTTATTTAACATATATTCAAATTAAAGGTCCTAGTCTCCCATAGATTGCTTTTGAATTTTATTTGGATCAAACTTCCAATTCCGAAGTTACGGAGTAAAATGCGCAAAATGAACGAAAAAAGTGCACTCGATTTTCTCGGAGACTGCTCATCCAATATTCAGGTTCAAATTAAAGGTATTAACATCACATATAACTCTACTGAATTTCATCCGGATACAACTTCTGCTTCCGGAATTACAGGCTGATAAGCATAAAAATTTCATTTTCAGGAGCGTGTTTTCATACATGACACAAAAAAAATTTAAACCAAATACATTGTATAATTCTTCAATAAGGCAAAAGCAATGTCTTGGCATTACATTCCTTTTCGTGTAATTTGGCCTTTCTGTTTCAACAGACTTCGCAGCCGATTCTTAGCGTACAGAATCATTGCATGGCTAGTACTATGGATCCTACTGACACTAAGAATCCTTCCAGGTCGGGGCTCGAACATACGACAGCTGGCTTGTAAGACCAGCGTCCTATGCATTGGTTATTTGATGACCAAACACGTTAGTTTTGAGCATACCGGATCATTGTTGATGGTTCCGGCAATACCGGGAAAGTGCTCGTGTGCTCCAAACAGGAAATCACTCCAATTTCCCCGAAACGGCCAGACCGATCTTCGCAAACTCGAATTTAAATGAAAAGTATTATGTTTCCATAAGTTGATGTAGGATTCTAACGAGATCGGACTTCCGATTCCGGGAATACAGGGTAGTGTGTATGAAATTGCAGCCTGTCATACAGAGTGATGATGCAAAAAAACGTAAAAATTTTTCTAAATTTTGCTCAAAATTGTTTCTATGGTTATGTTAGTTGCTGGTCAAGCGAATAAATTTCAGCTATATCGGTTCCCAACTCCCGGTTTCGGAAATACCGGAAATAGTGATCGAACACTCAAAAACAGAGCTCTCATCATTCACTCCGAAACAGCTAGGTCGATTTTCACAAGCTTAGATTTAAATAAAAGGGTCAACGTCAACTTACGTGTGCACAAAGTAGTCGTTAATGACGAGGAATTACAGTACCTGAAAAAGAAGGAAAAACGAATCAATTAATTTCAATTACACCTTCGGAAGCTGCTCAAACATGTTAATTCTCGGTGCCTCAATAATGTCAAAACAGAAAATCAAGCTCGATGCCTCATTACCGTCACTACAATCCAGTCCAACCGGAATACAAAAGACATAAAAACGAAAAATCATCCCATGACACACACACACACAAACGCAACCCGCTCCGGCGCTCCACATTCGACACGTCAATAAATTATCGCAATTTATTGTGACATTAGCTGTCGCAATTAATCGTGCTCGCTGGTTATAGCCAATACTCATTGTTCGAATTTTCTCAATGAAACGGCAAAAAGCTTTCACGTAGCCGTAGTCGGTTCGGTCCGAAAAGTATCAATTGCTGGCAATCAGTGAACGAAAACAGCACATAATTTCGTAAGTGCCGTGGATGCTGGCCGGTAGTAAACCCGCGTCTCAAGGTCTCAAGTCTCAGCACCCAATCCTGACACTTACTATGTTTTGAGTGGTTTATCTCTCAATGTATCGCAGCGGTGATGTAGCAACTACAAAAGACCAGATCATAAACGTATCGAACACAAGGCAACCGATTTATTAATTTATTAACGCCGATGCTTGATATTTCACACATCATTGAACCACAATTCCATTAAAAGACGACATCCTAGTGGCTACTTGTTTAACCCACTTTTGGTCGGAATCAACCCCATGTGACCCATGCACGAAGAAGGAGGAGTTAAGGCTGGGAGCGTCCATCAACCTCGGTTCCTTCTGTTACTGCGGTTAACCACAAGCCATAAATCTCGATATCAAACGATCTGCTTTCGTTTAGTCGGACGAGACACCGAAGAGAAAACCAGACCTGTCCATAAAGTTCCCCAAAAAGGATTCTCTAGGTCTCGGAATAAAACGATTGGTAACCGCCACCTTTGCTGCCACCCAGCTACCAAGACCCATCGAGCGGGACTAATATTGAAAGGCAGTAACAGGATTCCGATTCTCACGGTCGGTATCCTCGCGGTTCGGGGGTGAAGGAATAATAAACATCGAATGTCGTAACCACAATCACCACAGCGACAACAACAGCAGCAACTAACTCTACACGAGTAGCTGCCGACAATGGAAAAACCGCGACTGGTTCGAAATGGACAGAAAAGGTTGACCAAGAAACTAAGAAAATGAAATAATGAGTTTTATTTTCAGTGAACATGCCGTGACGTTTCTGTACAGTGGAAAAGTAAATCAATAATACAACATGATGCACAAAATTTGTTATCACAAATCTATCAATATTTGAATTCATTCAATTTCGATGCAATATTTGTTTTTCTATATATTGCCTATATATTATATTTAGCTCAATGAATTTCGTTCCGGAAAAGTGCACTGCTCTGGTCAGTTAATATCAGCTTCATCACCATCGTCACAGTGCATGTTAAACAATGTTCCGAATGGATTTCAGCATTCAGTCTGCCTTACACCTTCATTGAATCTGGCCAATGATGATGTGAGCTTAACTATTGTAGCTGTTGTTGTTATTGTTCCGTTCCACACACTGGCTGTGTCATTGATCCTAGAATAACCTGACAGCCACGGTGCGCACCAGGATTTCCTATCTGAACTTCACAGCCGGTGTCGAACATCAAACCATCAAGCTGACTGACCGATCGGGGCAGCCAACCGGTCACCAATTATCCTCGTTCAGCAGACGTAATTAATTTTATCCCATGCCGTGCCGTGCCGTCCCCGCGAGATTCAACGTCAACGCCGCGGCTGTGACAGTGAAAACAAAACAACCCACCGCCTCCACACATGGAAGCGGAAAGTAATACCCGGGCCCGTGTCCATGCGTGCGATCCTTTTGTTCCGTTCCGTCCCGTTCCGTTCTTATGAACTTACTTCCCGAAATTGAAACCGTCGGCGGTGTGCAGCGGATGCAATTCCGTCTACAACGAGGACGTTGTTGTGTTGACGCCGGTGACCATCAATTGATCCATTTATCTTTCGACCGGGCTCAGGACGGAAGATCCGTGCGGAATCACAAAGAACAAAGCGTAACCGGTCTCGAGCGGTCGGTCTCGATCCAGCAGGGCTGGTGGAGGTGGAAATAAATTTATGACTTTATAATTCTACGTGCAAGAGGTCGCAGAGGTACGCGACACGGAGGGGAAAAACAGTTTCGAATTCCATCGCGACATTGAGCTCACGCTCTCGTTCGGTCGTTGTTGCTGTTGTACTGTCTGTGTTTTGACTGAGATGAAATAAGGCCATTTTGTGGACGGTATGGGCTATTCCACCTTACAATTCAAGTTCAGATTTTTTTTGTTCAACATTTCTCATAGTTTCAAAAAGTTTGTTCGAGTAGAAAAAGACGGATGGGTAATGCCACAGACATACATAACTGGAAGACTGAAATGCTTCTTTCACACTTCCGAATATAGGTAATCGTTTATATTAGTAGAAATCGTGTGAATTTTTCAACACAGTTCGAAAAAATCTTGTGATTTTACATATTATAAAGTGCACATAAATGGAGCGTCATATTTCATACAAATTTATATTCAAGAACATGTAAAATTGTGTGATTTGAAAATCGCATGTCTTGAATTCGAATGAAATAAAAAATAAAAGATCGATAGCAGCAGCGCGACTTGAACCGAGTAACATTAGATCACAAGCACATCGGTTACTCGACTGGATCGCAGAGGTATATGTTTAATGAATAATTGATAAATATAAATCTATACAGCGGTACTTGGTAGGAGAGTGCAAATTACACTTGGAGCATGTAAAATTCTGAGCTAGTGAAATATTGCGTCATTTGAAAAATTAAGTAGTTGTGAAATGTATCGTTTGTAGAATTCTGTCACCCCTAAAATTCATTATTTTTTTCTGTGAACTTTTATTTCTTTATTCCAGAAATATATCGGTGTATCTATACTAAAGTACGACTAATTGACGACAAACATCTTTTCTCTTTTTGATGGCACTGATTCAATCGTTGAAGAGTTGCCAGTGAACGTTCTTTGATACGATAAAAGCCATCCTTGCACGGCAAAATTCAATCAAATACATGCAAATAGCCGTATAATTCTTGAAGTTGACTGATTTGGTTAGTTGATGACCAAATTTGGATTTGGGTAAACCGGATCTTCGTTTCAGATTCCGGAAGTATCGAACAAAGTAATCGTGTACTCCAAATCGAAAATCACTCCAATTTCTTAGAAGCGGATGAACCGAATTTCACAAACTCAGATTCAAACGAAAGGTCCTGTAGTCCTATACCAAATTCCTGAATATTATTTGGATCCGACATCCGGTTCCGGAAATATGGAGTAAAATGTGCGGTTCCGGAGTTATGGGTAAAACGTGCGAAAAATGGAAATAAGTCAAACTAAATTTTCTCAAAGATGACGTGACCGATTTTCACAAAATAAAATTGAAATGAATTGTCTTATGATTCTTCACAAAGCTTCGGAATTTCATCTCGATCATCTCCGGTTTCAGAATCATAGGGCGTGTTAGAAATTTCATACCATCACTTAAAGGGGCGAAACAATATACTTAAAAAATTCTAAATCGACATCAAAACTGTTCCAATCGGTAGTCATTATCAGTAGACGACCGAACAAAGTGATTCCGGTTATTCCTTCAAGTATCGAAAAAAAATATTTTGAAGAATATCACAGAAGAAGAAGAATACTATATATGATAGATTGATTGATATGAGAAAGGCATCATTACACCACTACTTGGATTAAAACAGTTTTTATATTCAGTTTTCGGTATGGTCATCAGAGCTATCTACAATTTTTCCATAACCTCATAGCGGGAGCTGAAACGCGTTCCACGGAGGAAAAAGTCGCAGAGAACCAAATCAGGTGAATTCGGTGGTGCTGTATGGTATTCGTATTGTTTTTAGCCTAATGTTCACGAATAACGATTGCATCGTGGTGCAAGATCCTTGAGTTGTTTGACCACAAATCTGGTCGTTTTCGTCGAATTGTTTAACGCTAACGTCTTATAACGCCCAAATTATACTCCTTGTTGACGGTCTAGCCATGTGTAAGGAATTCATTATACAAAACAACCCTGTAAACAATGATAACTGTGAGCATCGCCTACCGCTTCTCTTATCATCATTCACATACCCACGGCCACTTCTGAAACGTTTGTGCCACTGATAAACGAATGTTTCCTTCACAGTATCGTTGTCGAAACACTCTCCTAACATTTGCAATGTCGTCGCACCATTGAAACGGGTTTTAACGCGAAATTTAATGCAAACTCGTTGTTGCAAATTTAATTCCATTTCGAAAATTGTACAAAATCGGAAACGCTCAATCGCAGATGTACTCAATACTGCCAAATGTCTATGTAACAAGCAGAAAATTTGATCAAATATCAATGGCAGATGTGACAACCCAAAAAAAATCTAATCGAGTGACTGAGTCACCACACAGTGGTGATTCCGGGAACATTTTGATCCAAGTAGTATATGAGAAAGGCAGAAACTCGGAAAATTAACGATGAGCATATAAAAAGTTAAAATGATTAAGTCATGATCAAAAAATTTTCAAACAAGATACAAATCATGACTGTATTCTAAGTTCAATTCATACAGAGTATAGAAAAAAATATTCACTCATGCTTTCTTCTTGGCAAATGCGATTTTTTCATTTGACTCTTTCCAGTAAGTTTTGTATTGCATTCTTGGTAACTTTCCTCACCAGAATAACTGCAACTTGTCAGTTTTCCTTGAACTGCAACTCGCTAACAACAGCCTGTCGCTTCTTTTTGAGTTTGAACTTGTCTCAGGATTTTTCTACTGGGCACAGCTCTGGAAACTTGGGAGAAGGAAGAGATGACAAATACGACCAAACCAGAACGGAACACATAACATGTTCCTGTTCATGAAGCTCCTTAAAATCTGATAGTCTTGACGTAGGTTTCATCATCCTATACCCTGTATTCAAACTTCATTAGCTGCTTGCGCGACTGACCAGCTAGATTTCACTATTCTTTACGTTTCGTCTTCGACTCGTCAATGCAGAACAGTGCAAACTTAGTCTATGCTAAGTGCAAACTTAAAACAGTTCAATTTGAACCGATGAGCAGACGCTATTTGCGAGACACTCAATTCAACTTCAATATGAAATGTAAAGAATAGTGAAATCAGTTATGACCCCATTGGTATATGGGTATTGATTTCAGCTCCACCAAACTTTTCGTATCCATTTTTTCTCAAAACATGCAAAATTATAGCTCAATCGGTGAAACTATATTTTCGCGTACGAGGTTTAAAGTTTGTATGGGATTTAGTATGGAGAAATTCACTTTAAAAAAAAATCGGTTTGAGGTCAACCTTTGAACTCTAAAAATCAGTGCATGTGTAATTTTTGTAGGAAATTTAACGAGGAAAAAGACTGAAAAACAATCCGAATTTCAAAGTGACAAACCATGCTCCAAGTCTTACTGTAAAGACACAAAAAGTTATGTGAATTATGTTTTTGTTTGCAGTATCGTCTGTATCTTTCAAACCACAGGTGGAAATAAGCCCATTTTGCGCACGAGAATGTGAATCAAGATTTCTGATTGTGAATCAAAAAACCAAACAGCGTGAATTAAAAAAATGGGTAACAAAACTAAAATTGAGATTATTTTTTTAAATGGTGGGAATTGTATATTACACAGAGTAGCAGCAGACCTTATGCGCTCTTTTTATTGCACTGAGACAAATTTGTTCTCATTCTCAGAAGACAACCATGCGCACGCGAAGAGCTGCTCTCACAAAAACTCGTTCGCGCATTTGTGTACCACAGTGTTTTCTGCAAAGCAAAGTCTTGGCATTACATTCCTTTTGTGGAATTTGGCCTTTCTGTTTCAACAGACTTCGCAGCCGATTCTTAGTGTACAGAATCATTGCATGGCTAGTACAATGGATCCTACTGACACTAAGAATCCTTCCAGGTCGGAACTAACAGTGTTTTCTGAGACTTGTTTAATTACTTTTCTTGACGTACGGCACAATTGTTAATAGTTAGGTTTTCAAAAGCGGGAAAAACTATCTGTGACTATTCAATCATTCTAAAGCTACTTCTTGAAAATTCTTGTGCGATCGTGCTCAGCATCACCTCATGATTTATTTAAAATTGTTTGCGTGGTCATACATAAAAACTATTCAAATACGATCTATAATTAAATATAGTTATCTCGTAAGTAATTTTAATTATATTAAACTACTCTTCGAACCTGATAATATCGATAATTGGTGTAATTTTTTACACTTGAATGAATTTTGATTCCGAAAAATATTTTAATAGAAATATATTATCGAACTTAATTCGTCAAGATAAAAATATTTAATTACTATACAATTTGAATAAAATGAAAGGTTCGTCATCAATATCCTGTATTCAAAAATCTTTTAGATCTCAAACAACTCGTAGGTTAAACAGTGGGTTGCAATCTGTTAGATAGAATACAAAACATTCAAAATGTGGAATGAATCCCGTAGCCGAGGGAAATACGTAGAAAGTTTCCATGCAAAAATCAACACATTTACTCTGAAAGTTTTTTCCCGGTAGTTGCACCAAAAATGACTTTAAACGTTTTCTGCTTTCTAGAAGTTCTAGCCCGGTTTTGGCACACAAAATATAAATTCGGTTTTCATATTCAAAACTACTTAAAGGGGCCGATCCGGTGAACGACCAAAATTAGGTTAAAGTCGGGTATAAATAAACGATATAAAAAAACTTGAAGGGCTTCAACGATAAGTTGCACTTATTAGCTATTCATATAACGCTCAATCACTTTTTGAAATCTGCTATGTTTCAATCAGTATCACACACATTGTTTTTTGTTTAAAAAAGCTTTGAACATAAATGTTTCACTCATGTCTATCCATGTTAACTTGAATATGTGTATTAGGCCGCAGAAAACTTTTTGTTGTTGTCGGTCATTTGAATCACGATGTAAAAAATTAAAATTATACCTCCAAAATGGAGCTGGTATCGATCGATTTTCACGAACTTAGATTCAAAGTTTGAATGGTGCGTTTGAATTGGTGTAGCAAAATCCTGCACTCCTGTTACTTCTGTGTATGATATTCAAGCTAAATAGGGTCATATTAATCAGCTGCATAGCACGCACAAAGATTGTTATTATAATTATCATCGCAGCATGTATTGGCTGATTTTATTGATGATATTACTCCACTACGACGGTATTGCTGAATAAATTTCAAATACATCACGACACATGGAATTTTGATGCGACTGACGAAATAAACTCACCAAACGAGCTAAAAATTATTGAAATCGGATAATCCATATCCGATAAAATTGAGTGATAATCAACTTTGATGTTTACGTCACTTATACCATTATATCACCGGAGTGACAGCCGTTCGAACTTCAAACCTGTTTAATGGACACGGAGTAGCATTTAAACGAGCCTTACTTTGTTGAAATGTTGATTCCGAATCAGACAGTGATACTGATAACGATGAAAACAATTATAAATTCTAAGTAAAACCAAAATTTATCTTATCAAAAATAATTTGTTTCAAAATTCATTATAATATCTTTAATAAATATATGATATGAAAAGATAATACTGACTATTTTTATTTACTGTGAATCAAAAAATTTGCTTATTTCCACCCCTGCTTTAAACTATAAGAGAGAGGGTTTCGGCAAAACAATTTAATTTGAATTTTTTTAAATATTGTAGAAAATACTAAAAACCTATTTCTTCAAATTAAAAAGTTAGACTTTTTGTGTCTTTACAGTGAGTTTTGGAACATGGTTTGTCATTTAAAAAAATCTTCATACTAAGCTCAGTAACTTTTGTGAAGACATCAAACAACTCAGATCAACCGTTATAGCATAAAAAAAAGAAAAATCATATTACCACCGCTTAATATACCGCTGATATATTAATCCATCTATATATGATCCATCGTTCGGACCTTGTGTCGGTTTTCCTTTAATCACTTTTTCTACAAATGTTGGATTGTTTTGCAGTCTTCGAAGCTTTTCTTCGTCGTTAAATTTCCTACAAAAATGACACATTTACTAAATTTCAGAGTGCATGGGTTGATCTCTACCCGATTTTTTTGTAAAAAGTGATTTTTTTCATACTAAATCCCATACAAACTTTAATCCTCGGGCGCGAAAATCTAGTTTCACCAATCGAGCTAAATTTTGCATATTTCTTATGGGAACCAAAAGGAACAGAAAAAGTTTTGTGGAGCGATAAAATAAACCTTTTCAACTTTTCCCCATATAACTTATCACCAAAACTGCTTTTGCTTCTCGCATTTGCTTGTAGATGACATTCTCAGCTTGCATGCGAAATCATGAATGGAGCTGTTGACGTGCAACAGAAGGACACTCTTTTCGACAATTTCGCAATATTCGGTGTTTGATTTCTACCCCTCTCGATTCAGTATTCCTGGCGATCGTCAAACGTCCTTTGAATACTTTTATTACATTAGTAACAGTAAGTTTTGCCAGATTTATCAAAATAGACTACTTTGCGTGCGAGTAACTAGGATTTTCGTTGTGGACAAGCAAAATTATGAAACGTTGCTACTCTTGCGTCAAAGCCATTTTAACAACCGAGAAGTGAATATCAAAATTAAACAGTAGACACGGTCGAAAGTGACATAGCGTACTCTAATACCGTTTTCGTTTTTGAACCTACACGCGGGAGACTCTGACTCCGAGTAAACGAACACGTGGTACGCGCCCTAAACAACAACTCATGAAAATAAGAAAAAATAAACAAACTCACATGGATGCGTGGTGTGATCAGAGAAAATTTTCAGATCGAAACTACGCGATTTTAGCCCGATCAGCTCTCGGGCACTCTGATCAATAAACGAAAACGGTATCAGTATCAAAGACAATTTGCAGTTCACTTAACATACAAACATTCGAAGCTTAATTGCAATGTGGGATGTCGGAAGTTAACAGCTGGGGTAAGCATATATTAGATTTTGATATGTCGCTGTTGTCATTTATTTTTCTTACCCATTGTTTGCTCAATAGGATTTAGAATTAATATTTCATTTTAATTTTGTAGGATTGGAAAAGAACTAGTCTGTTTTAACATTTCGCTTCATTTTATATTCGAAACTCCAGTTAACTGAAAAAAAATGTTAATCCATCATTCCAAAATTTCAAGATCTTTTTAATTGATGGGTAGTAGGAAGAATAATGTACACTCCAAAAAAATTTGAATTTTACAGGTCATACGATGTAATTCAAAAAGACCTAATTTGTCAAATGACGGAAAATTTTATTTGTAATGACTTAATGTTAGATGAGGTTGAATTTTACTGGTTTCGACTGTAACTTGCGTTCTGCTAGCAGGTGCGACTGTATGAATTTAAATGCACCTTTTACCAGCCAAGCAAATGCATGCTTCTTTGACTCAGTCGAATAACAGACGTACTTGCAATCCAATGATTCTTGGTTCAAGTCGCAGCGGTTTCTATCAGTATTCTTTTTTTTTATTTCAATGAATTTCATGTCATGGAGTTTTAAACACAATATTAAATATTCTTCCTCGTAAATTTGCGTGATTTGCGACGCTCCATTTATGTGCATCTAATAAGATGTAAAATCACAGGATTTTTTTAAGTGTGTACAGACTTAGAAAATGTTACATCTTTATAGATGCACATAAAAGGAGCGTCGCGATTCACTTACATTCACAGTACAAAGCATGTAAAGATAAGTCATATCATTAACTTCACAGTTGATTTAGCTGAAACTTACATCGATACAGACGCAACAGTTATGTTCACATGTTAGTAGATGTAATATTGTGTCATCGCCGAAGAAATTACGGCATACTTGGTTTTACGTCAAGCGTAAATTTCATTTTTTCTAAGAGTGTATGTTAAGAGGACATTGGATCAAAAAAGATTTGGAACCACTGATCTATACTTTAGAAAGAGTTGCGCATTATTTTTAAAGTGTGATTTATGCAGTGCAAACTTTGTGTCTGTACTACTAAGTGGCAATGCCAATCCCATTCAATGGAGGAACAGTCGGGATAAATTTTATCATTATGTAAACTGTATAAAAGGAGTAAGGCGAACAAAAAACATAAACTTATTTGTGACACTTCATGGTAACGGAAAATAAATTCAAAAAATTAATTATGAGTAAATTAAAAAGCAAGAGATTAAAAAATCCAACGAACAGTAAAACAGGTTCAAATAAATTATCACCTGACAATTTAAATAAATTTCGATACCTGCTCAGAGCTAGCGCTAGCCGAACACCCCTGACCAATTTGACCTTTACCCTCGTCGGTCGTCACACTGCCGTAAGATTCGCTGTTTTAGCGATTTTCGTTTTATCCATCCATGGCCTCCTTCGGTCATTAAAAATCATCTCTGACCTTCCCCCAGTTTAGTCACTTCCTATTAGTGTCCGGTGTCCTAGCCCAGGGCGTTCGACATCATCACCGACAGCATCATCGCTAGTGACAACAGCAACAACAACAACAACAACAGCAGCATCGTACCATGCGGTAAAACGGTCACATTAGCAATCTTTCACGGTCGTTTACTCTTCCCATATAGGTTCGCCCGTCTGGCACCTAGCACTGGTAGCGACGCGCGGGAACACCGTGAGTACCCCCGATGGACTTGTACGTTGATTTAACTGAAAACGACAAACTTGTAAATACACCAGCAGCTCACGACAACATCCAGTGAGCGTACATCACCCAAATGCCAGACTGGGAAATAGATAGAGCAGAACCGATCATAATATTTAGTTAGTTATTCATGAGACTGTCACGATGCGGTTGCTTCCGACCCGTTGACGTGTGAGGATTTTTCGAAACGTAAAGAGTCAATTCCGTGGCACACGTTTGCCACGACGATTAACCTTGTTGTGCACCTGGCGTGGCGAATAAAATGCTGGATTTTTCGACACTTCTCTCGAACCCTCTCGCCCGCCCCCCGGGAGGTAATGTTTGATGTGACAGACGATCGACCATCGATGTGGAACTGTGATGTTCGACGACGGTAACGGCGATGACGCTGACGATGATGCTATAGATGGAACGAAAATTGCTCCGAAAATACAGTCGTTAAATTTGCTTTCGGTAATAAAAGTTCTTGGATTGCTATTAAATTCAACTGATATGTGATCGAACAAATCTGCAGCGATTTGCAGCCGTATCGATGCCGTTCGTTGCCGGTTTTGGAGTACTGATGGGTGCGTTAAAAATCAATTTTTTCCATACATTTATAGAAACAGACAAAAGTCAACTGGATATAAGTTATTATCAATCTATCACTATGTCTCCAGTAGGCATAAAATCTCCTTATCTTTTGTACTGAAAAGCCTTCCGTTTGTGGAATATGACAGACTTCACAATCATACCGTACAGAATCCTAGCAGGGCTGATACTACGATCCTACTGACACTAAAAATCCTTCCAGGTCGAGGCTCGAACATACGACATTGGCTTGTAAGACCAGTGCCCATTTCAATGAACTCGGGCATTTTTTGTACCAATAGATTACATACTTCCAATTCGAACAAAAATATAACTAACAAACATTTCAAAGAGATAGTGTTCGCGAAAACGATTTCCACTGGTTAAATTTGAGTCGAACTGATTTAAGCGACGTTTAAACAGTCGACACATACTGACGAATGGCTTGTTGTAGTCTTATAGTAGTTGATTCTAGCGGATGTAATGCGTAGACCAGGATGAGCTCGAAGACAACGACGACAAATAACGAAACAAAGCAGCTCCGAGCAATCGGTGATTGAAGAAGATTAGCAATGAAAATTACCTTGAACACGTCTCCAAAATTCTGTACAGCTCTTATACCATCTTGCTTACGCGCTTCCATGTACGGCGCGCTGAACTTGTCGCACACAGTCTTCACATGCACGATGCGTACGATAATTTTTGCACTCACTTTAACACCGCTTCCCATGTTTAAACTTGTGCACACTAAATCGTACTCAAGTTTGCACAGAAGTGCAGTGTACAAACATGAACATTGTGGTTCAAACTCGTACGTAAACCTGAGTACAAACCTTCGATGCGAATAGATGAAAAGTGGTTTTTAGTTTCGCTCTTTGCCAAACTATTTCAACTAAAATTTCAGAACATATTATTTGAGTGAAATAAAACGTGATTAATCCACCTAACAGTGAGGTGATACCTTTTTTTATCAATCCGCATGTGTTTTTTTGCATGCATGTTCTTAGGTGTTTTAGCTCTCATGACATTATTTTAATTATCGTCGTTTTAAACGGAAAATTGAGATTTTAATCACTCATTACCCTGTAATGTCGAAACTGTAAATCGTATCGAATTTCAATCTTAACGTGTGACAATCGATTGAACATTCCATGAGATGTCGAAGTAAGTTCCACTTTAGAGTTTTTCGTCATTATTTAAGGTACTTCCAGAGCCTATATTCAGGAACTAGCATAACCCAAAATGATTCGAATGGCCATAAATTAATACGCCAAACAATTTACATCTTCTATATCGGTATGAATTTTTAAAACTCATCATCTGTAATTCCAAAATCGGATAAAATTCACCAATTTTGTATGGGACCTTAAGTCCTTTAATTTGAATTTTTATTTTTGAAGTTCGATTTGGCCTTTTTGAAAAAATGATTAAGTTTTGAGAAACGATTCGATACTGGAACCAGACTTCTGAAATCGGTGTAGCCGAAATCAGTTAAAGTTACCTGAGGAGTGTGTAGACATCTTTGAGAAATTGTAGTGCGAATTAAAATTTGGGGGTACATTCCGAATCGAAAACTGAATACCGCTTAAACTGAAATAAATTTATTTCATAATCGACTATCCAAATCAGCAAACCCGATCAACCAGATTAATTTATGTGAAATGGACATTTTTATACTAATCACCCTGTATCTCCTAAACCAGAAATCGGATCTGACTGAATTTTATAGGATTTTAAGACCTCTCATTTGAATCATAGATAATTCTTAGATTTCATTTGAATCTTAGATCGATTCAGCCATGTACGAGAAAAATGAATTGCATTATTTTAATTTCGTTTCATATATCATCCTGTGTTTCTGCAATCAGAAGTCGGATCCAAACGTAATTCAGAAACATTGTTTGGGAGTATACTACTTTTCATATGAATCTGAGTTTGTAGAAAACGGTTTAGCCATCTTCGAGAAAATTGAGTGAAATTATTTGTCACACACGCATTTGCTGATCTCGACGAACTGAGTCGTTTGGTATATAGAAGTTATGTTCTTCCAGATTTTATTGCTGTAAGTAGTTTAAATCAATATAATTATGGAATTTCTTTCAACTCGAAAATGCTGATATCATCTGGTTTATGTATGCCATATTCGAAAGATTATGTTGCCAAAAACGAACCGTGCTAAAATCGTTCCAAGGCAAATTGTCATGAAAAAGGATGCTGTACACAGTCTTTTTGGTACTTAGAAACAATTGTATGTCACAGTATAAAAAATCGTGTTTTCTGTTGCTCCCAAGCATTTCTTTGTCATACAGCGCTCAAAATTTCTACTGCTGGAATAAGGGGAAAAGTCGTTTACACAAAAATTTCAATATCTCCGTTAAAAATGGACGGATTTCAACAATCTATGGCTTGTTAATAGGTATTACCGTGGGGAATCTAAGTCTGAAAATATATTCTGTTTTCAAGGTCAATTGTGACAGATATTGTCAAAAAACTGAAAATTTTGACATAAAACTTTGTATAACTCAAAAAGTAAACATCCGATCTCAAAACCATTCAATAGCGTTCTGGGTGACGGGGAGACCTTTCATTTGAGACTAGTTTGATCAAAATCGGTCCAGCCATCTCTGAGATCTCGACCTCTTAGTTGACAACACACATACAGACACACACACATACACACACACACACACACGCACACGGACATTTGTTCAGTTCGTCGAGCTGAATCGATTGGTATATGTCATTCGGCCCTCCGGGCCTCGGAAAAATTTTCTAAAGTTTGAGCGAATTCTATACCTATTTTTTATATATATAAAAACAGGTAAAAACACAAAGAAGTGACGCAAAACCAGTTTCAATTTCCGTTGCAGTATTTATGCCTCTCTAATATTACACTGAAGTCTTTTATTACGCGGGGGATATGTACCGCACAAATGCGTAACTTTGGAAATCCGCGTAACTTCAAAACTCGACGTTAAAAACCGCGAAACCATAGAACAAAAATTTTTGTTACTTTTTTAAAAATTCATGAACCTTAAGATCTATTGTTGTCTTGACAAAAATTTGTTTGGAAAAAATCGACTTTGGGACAGTGAGGTTTCCAAAATCGAAAATTGTTGATGCCAAATGTCTTAGAAATGCATGAAATGTCGAAATCTGGTAAAGAATAAAAATCGAAGTTTATTTAAGTGTCTGAGAAATGACTTAAAAAAATTCTGGACAACACCAGATCTCGACGCTTCTTGCATTTCTAAGACAAATCAATAATACCGAATAATTTTTAAAATTCGCATAAAAAACCTGTCGTAATCCACCTAGTGGTGTAATGATGCCTTTCTCATAGTACTTATATTTCCAAAAATTTCACTGGAAGATTCTGTCAAGAAATTTTTTTTCTATCTTGAATAAAATAAGAAACTTTCTTTGGGTATAAACTTACATAACCTTTTCAATTTGTAAACAGTTTTGTCAAGTTAATAAGAATTTTACTTTATTTTGCATCATCGCACTAAATGATTGAACACACTTCGCCTTACAGATCTGGAACCGGAAGTCAGAACCGGATGAAATTAAACAGCGACCTATGAGACTATAAGAACTTCTAAGTTTGTGGGAATCGATCAAATCATCTCTGAGAAATTTAAGTGAGACTCGTTTTAGGGTTTTCGACCACTATTTCCGGTACTTGGGACCAGTATAGGTTCGTTTAGTAAGTAAGTGACAAGTCTACAAATTGAATCAGTTTTGAGCCAAATCTATAATTTTAAATCTTTTTTTGCATCGTCGCTCTAAATGACGGTGTGCAATTTTAAACACACTTTACCCTATGAAAGCATGATGAAATTCAATAGCATCCTTTGGGACTATGAGATTTTTTGTTTTATGAGTCATACACATACATTGCTCAGCTTGATGAACTGTGTCGAATGATATAGAACATCCTCTGGGCCAATTTTCACTAGTCAATTTTTCAAGTAAATGCATAAACTTTCTATATCAGAAAGGCAATAAGTGTACTTTTATAGAAAAGCATCGTTATCATGATCTTTAAATAACACTAAAAAGGAAGTACAATTTGAATAAAAGAATTAGAAAATTTCACCTTTTTTCACCTGAAAAATATACATTTTAATGTAGCAACTCTGCATGCTATACAGAATTGAACAAAGCACGCTGCGAACAATGCAATGCCGCACGTACCGTCGCGTACTAGTTTTGCATCGTCATTGACGTCATTACGTCATGCATCGTCATGGCGATTTGAATGTTTTGACACTCATCGCCCTATAAATTCGGAACACGAAATCGGATCAGGATGAAATTGCACTGAATATTTAAAGACAATGAGAGCTTTAATATGAATCCTGAATCGTGAAAATCGGCTTAACCATTGCTGAGATATCAAAGTGAATTCCGTGTTTTTGGAGATTTTCTTCACTATTATCGGTGCTTTCGGAAGCGGAAACCGGGACTAGTAGTCCCAAGGTAGTTTTATATATTCACTAACTAACAAGATCTGCTAACTAGATGAATTTAGCAGTAAGTTTTATATAAATGTGCACCTCGTTTCGCAATTGCCTCTGAAAAAATATTCATGAAATTGAAAATTTTCACTAATCGCACTGTAATACCGAAACCGGAAGTCGAATCTGGATCATTTTTTTCGGGGACTTTTAGAAAAATTTTATTTCCTTCTTAGTTTGTAAAAATCGGCTAAGAAATTTCCGAAAAAATTGAGTGCGCATTTTTTAATAAATTATAAACCTATTTTCTTGTAATTCTGGAACCGGAAGTCAGATTCAAATGAAATTAAGGAAAATTGTATGAGCCCATAAGTCCTTTCATTTGAATCTAAGTTTGTGCAAATCGATTCAGCCATATCTGAGAAACGTGTGTTTTTTATGCATATCACCCTGTAATTCCGGAACCGGAACACACACTCACACACACACACACACACACACACACACACACACACACACACACACACACACACACACACACACACACACACACTCACACACACACACACACACACACACACACACACACACACACACACACCGCCATTTTGTGACCTCGACGAACTGAGTCGAATGGTATATCACAGTTGGCCCTCCGGGCCTTGGTTGTAAAGTCTGTTTTCACAGCGATTGCATAGCCTTTCTATATGAGAAATTCGCATGAAAAACCACGTAATTTTGGAAATCCGTGTAAAAGACGGCGTAGCTTCGGAAATCCTAATGAAAACCGCATAAAAACTACGTGAAAAAAACCTTAGTGTATTCATATTCTCACATATATTACTATGAGATTCTTCAAAATACCTATTCTTGATTCTTGACACAAAAAATATGTTTGAGAAAAACCTATTCGACCTAAAAATTGAAGAATAAACAGAAATCAGCTTTAAAGAGCTTTTAGATTGGGTTCTGAGTCTTCATTCACATAACTGTTCGAAATTTTCATCATTCATAATTCCGTTCATTCCGAAATTACGGTTTGAAGTATATTCTGTATAATATTTCCGATACTTTTGAAACATGGATCTGGTTACCGGCATAACCGAAGTTGGTTCATATTACCACCCACTAACATGACCTATAAATTAGAACAGTTTTGATCTCAATTTTGTTTTTTTTTTACGTTACTTGCATCATTGCTCTTAGTGATGGTGTGAGATTTTGGAAGACTCATCACTCAGTAATCCCAGAACCGAAAGTCGGTCTTTGATAAAATTCAACAATTTTGCCATGCGACCAGACTTAGACAACAAAATTGAAAGTAGAAATATTTCATTCAGAAACAATTATTTCAACTAAGAATTTCAATTATTTAGGGTGAAGCATTTCTCAGCGGAAGGCAATATGCTATTCATAGATAGAAAACCTATATGTTAGGAGTATACATAATATAAAATAACAGTAGCCCGAAAGGACGATTTTTTATAAATAGCACTTTTTTGGTTACCATTCAATTTTATTTCCGAATTGTCAAAGTTTATTTTCTTCTGTGAGATTCGGTTCGAACAGGTCAAAATCAAATGTATATTGAACAGATTAATTATGCACACTTTTATTCAGATCATCAGTCCAAAATAATGACACTCATGATGAAAAATAAGATATTCGTTTTCCTTTAGGATATTATTTTTCGAGAGGCAAAAAAAGAAAATCAAAGTTATTATTATAGCGATTGTAGGCCGAAATCCCTGCAAATCAGTCTCACCTGGAATGAAAATCCTATTTCCTATTCCAAGTAGATCACAATTCACTGTCACCAAATAAAGCAATAATCGATTCTGTATCCAACTATCATATGATGGAATAGTCGGGATATAGATAGCATATTGTAAACAATGTAAAACATGTAATTTTTTTGGAAACATTTAGGTTTGTGCAAAAAAAACACTAATTTGTTTTCATGTCCTTCATGTTTCGCCTTCGTCTCATTAGTGTTTACAACAGTTCAAGTTGAGCTTCTATTACCACCTAGCAGTTTACACTATTTGTGTGTTTATGGAGTCTAACACTAAAGAATGCATTCCGTGCGTTACACCAACGCTGGATAGTCTGACTGATCACGGATTGTTGTCGAAACCAATTGAGGCGATGTCGATCCAATGACTTTGAAAAGTACAGAATTGCTATTGCTGTGTTCCGCTTTAGTATACCGAATTCACTATCAAATTTATTCCCCCAACACCACCTCCCCATGGAACATCAATCTGATTCAAGTCTTGTTTTGCCGCACGGTGCAACGGAGAATCAATTCCGTCCCTGGAATGATAAATTTCATTCACCAGTTTCGCCATTTTCTTCCGATTCTATTTCCAGCTTCGATGTGGGAAATTCATCTTCGTACACATCAATCTAGCGGATCGACTGACAGCGCGACCGTAGCTTCCCTGATGTTCCGCATTCAAATCGAATATGCAAATCAGGGAAGCATCGTTGGCGGACTTCCGCTTTTTAGCTTTTAAAAGCTTTCTCCTATTCATTCAACGCCGCTCGCCGTCCGCCGAGATTTCGATCGGAAGACGCAAAACAGTGCCGATGGGAAACCGAATTTCCGAAATGAAATGTGTAATAAGAAGATTATGATGAATGAAATAATGTCTTCCCGGTAGGGTTGAAAGGGAATTATCGTCATAGTAGATGGGGGTTGGAAGAGTGGAATAATCTTTCCGGGATGTGCATTCATTGATTGCCAGATGCAGCCGCCAGCCAGCAGCCGGCGATTTCCGTTGGAGCGAGAACCTTTACAAAGTTTCAGCAGATTTCAATGAAACTTTTGACTATTGAAAACTGTTCTACTGAATAAATATGAATCGGATTACTGGAACTCGGTTTGGCTGCCGGTGTTGGGTCTGGGTCTGGTTCTAGGCTAGCTGGTGCAGTATGAAGATGCATGAGGCAAGTTTTGGTGTAGATTGGACAGTTCGACAATATTAAAATTATTGATTGACTCTTTGGGACTCACTTAATTTCAGATAATGCAAACGTAACGTCTTTTAGTAAGTTTGCACGATTTTGTAGTCAAAATTCAACCTTAAGGGCTGAAGCCAGTGTGTTTTAGGGCGTTTTAGAGGGCTATTTCCACACTTCAAATATGATTTTCTCAGAAACGGTGACGAATATCAAAAAACCCAACTGACAATCTCTTAGAAAATTAGTTTAGATTATTCTGTAAAAATTTCAAAACGGCAACTATCAACTTGTTTATTGAATATCTCGCCTTCAAAAGCATGGATCAAAAATCTATCCTGACAATGTCTAGATAATTTAATTCAAATGCGTTTAGTGCATAAAAACATATATGTTGTCGCGATAAAATAGAAGTGAAAGTTATTTTTGTGAAGGTAAATCGATTTCTATGGCGGCGCCATTTTAGTTCCCTGGTAACGTAACGAAACATGAGAGAGAAATAAAATCGGCTCAAAAAGGCTGCCAAACAAGCGGTAGCTATCTTGGATTTTATGTGATGTAGTCAAACTTGTAACGAAAACTGAGTAAAGTCAGTTTCTTCCACTTAACGACAGATAGTGGTTGTTGTGCCTCAATTTGACTCATTTCTAGCCTAGCATAATTACTTGTCGATTCATACCAAGGCCCGGAAGGCCGAGTGTCGAGTGCAGTGTTGAGAAAATCATGATCAGAAATAGCTCATTTCATTATTACTTGTGACAAAATCAATTCATTATTTCCGAGATTTTCATTCATGACACAAGAGTCCACTAAACTCTGAACTTCAAACTTTTTTGTGTCAGCGAAATTTCATGACAAATTTTCACCCATATAAATATCGCTGTAGAAATAATTCGTGCGAGATTAAATTATTATATTTTCATCAATAAAAAAATCTCTACTGAAAAAATTCGCAACTGAGTAATAATAATTGCGATATTTTCGAGGCACGTAAGATGGTCAATATGAACTACAATATGTTTTTCCTCATTCCAAACATTGATTATAACGATGAAAGGCTGCTTTAATTCCAGCTAGTTAATTACCCTGCACTATTTGGATTGAACCGAATAAAACGCTATATAGCATGAATTTGATTTACAGAATTAACAGGAGCGCAGCATTTTGCGTATCACGAACACACACAGCAGGTGCAGCGTTTGAATAGGCGTAGCGGCAGCCTCCGTTGCTGTTACTTCTACGTGTGATATATATGCAAAATTGGCAAATATTTTTCAATCTGCCGCTTTGCTTGCTTTGTGATTATATTATTAAATGTTTTTGTTATCATTATAATTATCACGAATCACAATACTTGCTGCTTTTATTATGGATATGACTGCACCACCACGATATTACCGAAAAAAATTCCAATGCATCCCCACTATTGATTCAATGTGGGGTGGTGGGGCAAACACAACTCTTTTGTGTTAGTGAAATTAACCTTGCTTCAGCAAGCCAAGTATAACTAAAAACCACGTGCTTGCTTTCGTCACATCGTTCGGACTAGTTGGCATTGAATCAAAGCATGTTTATTTTTCATGTATGTCGTCATACCGAACTATTTACAAATTTTTGATTACCAACGCAAGCAAGCCATGTGATCTGCCCCACTTGTTCATATCACATTGCTATTGATTCACTTATCAACCCACCCTACGCACACTGAGTATTTTTAGAAAGGTTCAGTTTTTATTCATCGGCGAATTTGCAAAGGGTTCAGATATAATGGCTATGAAAATAAATTTAAAAAAAATCAGTACTGAACTTTTCTACAGTGAGTTTTCTGATCGATGATTTTTTTGTCTAAAAATCATTAGTGAAACATTTCAGTCGCGATTTTCGAAGGATCGATTTTTTCCCAATACTGGTAGAGTTTCATATACCATTCGACTCGACAAACTGAATAAATGGTTGTGTGTGTGTATGTGATAAAAATATGCACTCACCTTTCTACGAGACGGCTGATCCGATTTTAATAAACTTAGGCTCAAATGAAAGCCATACTTGTCCCATGGAAAATTTTTAAATTTCGCATGGATCTGACTTCCGGTTCCGGTATTACAGAGTGGCGAGTGAAAAACACTTCAAATTCAATAATTTGCTTTTATAGAAAGATATGTATAGATAAGTTAATTTCTCATAAATAGTACATAAATACCTCTATTTCACTGGCCTGACCAGTTGACAACCATACATATTCCCCTCATACATACTGATCCCTGGAATACAGTTCCGGAAATTGTGGTGAAAAATCTCCAAAGCGGAATTTATTTACTTTTCTCCTGGTTTAGCCGGTTTTCTTGAACTTAGATTCAAATAAAAGATCTTTCGGTTGTTAACATAGTTTCTGAATTTATTCCGGATTTGAATTCCGATTCCGAAATTACACGATAACGAGTGTTTGAAATTCCTAGCCGTCGTATAGTGCGACAATTTAAAAATAAATGAAATAAAATACTCAGAGTCTATTAAAACGTCGAAATTTGAGTAGCTACCACAAATTTCCATCGATGGTCATGAGTAACTTCTACTCTCAATTTCAGTATTTTTAGAGTTTAAAACTCAAAATCTTCAGTAACTAAGAAGTAACGCTTTTTTCAGGATTGTTAGACTCTTTCGGAATATGAGTAGGATCATAAATATTTTGAGTAAAATTTTTTAATCGTGTTTTGGAGACCTACAACCGTGAAGCCTTTGATAGTTTGGTAGAATACATAGTTCTAGGCACTTTTTGCCTGCTCAGTAAAGATTGTATGAACTAAATTGTAACGAATGTTTTTTTTAACCGCAGAAGAAAATTGCTGGCCAAATCAGGTATTTTTTATCTAGCTTATCAGCAGTACGATACAGATATAAATCCTGGGAACATCTCCTCGAGTCATGGCAACATGAAACTTTTTCCAGGGAAACTTCAAAGTCCATCGTTATACACATTTGCCTTGGCTGCTTGCCAGCACGATACGAACGGTAATCGCTAAGTAGACGGATCCTTCGAACAATACATTTGTTGTAGTGTATTTTATGGCGATGTTGCAAACCATGATTTATGGTTTTGCTCCAATTGACTTCAGTTCATTCCAATGCAGTTGCCGATGGTAAAACTTAAATTAAATTGAATTTCAATGAATCCTAACGAAGGTTTTATCACTGAAAGACGGATGACTATTCAGGCAATCTGTTGTAAAGACACTATCACTGAAAACACTGTAAACAAATAGACTTACGGTAAATACTCCTGTCCAGGAGACTGTTCAAAAGCTGTCTTGACGTTGGTTTCATCATCTTGTACCACACAATCAAATTACGTCAGCAGCTTCCGGGATCGTACTCTGGTCGGTTTGCTTTGCCTATCGTCACGATTTAGAGTCACCACCATCTTGTTAGTCGAAAGTCTAACTCGTTGCCATCCTTCTAGGTTGAGGCTCGAACATAAGATAACTGGTTTGGAGAACCAGCACATCATGCATTGAACTGTCTACCCGTGCAGTTTATTTGAGACATCCTTCAATTTCGACAGCATGGCGTGCGAGTAGTTCGGATTTACGAGATGCGTGAGCAAAATTTTGACCGCAATGCACCTTTTCTCTCAGTGCCTCATTCATAAGCAAACAACAAATGTCAAAAGCGTAATGTTGAGGTACACTGTACTTTAAAAATGAGAGGTATGCACTTTTTGTAATGCACGATGCATAAAACGTTAAGCTAGTATTTACGAAGTTTGATCACAAAATTAGGACTAAAGCTTGTTCGCGACAAAATCTGAACAGAATAAATTTGGAATAAAACTAATATTCCGTTAGTTCAATCTAATGAATTTTTTATTTATTTAAATATTTGATATAACACTTCATAAAACTGATTACAATTACTTAACTAGGCTGCATAAAGGAACCACGATTTTTTTAGTTTACTTCAGCCACCTCCGCAACCGATTTAGCTCCTATTGTCCAATATTGCCGAAATTTTTCTATAGTTGTAGCTTGTTGTTCATATTGAAAGAATTATCTCTTCCGGGCAGTTAGGTAGATTCGCCTCTTTCGGTACAACGTGGACTCCAGTCGCTTTATAACATTACTAAAAATCTTTGGCGTAGTGACAAGATGCAAAATCAAACCAGAATAGCGAGGGAACATCATGGTTGCGTAGAAATGGTAACAATCGTTTCACGGTATATTTTCTTGTTTACTGTTCCGACAGTGATGAAGCTTTAGCATGCTCGACCATAGCTGCATATTGCCTGCCAAACCAAATATTTTTTAGGAAATTTGGCCTTTTTTCATCCTGAAATGCTCCTCTACGCCGTTCCGTTGCATGACAGTATAAAAAGAAATTCCGGGAAACTGCTTAAAGTTTTACATAACAAAAATTTCATCGCCATTATCACATAGAAAAACTTCGTTGAATGTTAACTGATTTTACACAATAAACGGACATACGTTCAACCGTGAGCGAAATATTTCACAATATTCCATACTGAACCTATTTCCCTAATTTTATGTTCAACTGATTTATTGAACAACCGATCATTTTCTAAGTTAACTAGAAGACGTCCTCTAGTAGTTTTTTTTCACGGCCAATGTGAAACCCCCTTCGTTCGAATAGCACATTGCTGGAAAGTGATCCTGATTACAATATCATAACACGAAGGAAGGTAAACGTAACGATATCATTTCCCAACGTAATTCAGTGTCTTTTTCTTGCTATCTTTCTCGTTCCACACTCACTCGAAAAAATCAGTTCCAGCAGGAAAAACGTGTGCCACACTCGCTAGGAAACACATAACCGACACCTGTTTTCCGTTTTGAAAAATTGGCGAATTTATAAAAGTTTATGTGCTATCTAACTGCTGCTAGTTGCCACCCGCTACCGCGTGCACCGGTCGGCCAGCCGCTCGGTCATCGGGGCACTCCACCTTAGCTGAACGGATTTGTGCTTCCTTCTGGAGTAACGGCACGGTGCTGGTATTTTATTCACTGTCGGGAGCCGGAAAATAACCTCGTGGGAACTTTTCGCATCCATTGAGTCACTGGAACAGAATCGGATGGCATGGCGGATTCGATTAGCACAATTTTTCATTTTCATTCTCGCTCCACAGCAGCAGCAGCAGCAGCAGCAGCATCAGCGGCAGCAGAAGGCGAAACTGAGAAGATAAAGTCGAACTAAAAACTATATATAATGAGTGCAAGAAGAGTTGAAAAATGAGCCACCGAGCCAAACATGCATTGGATTGCTACTACTACTACTACTACTACCGGATAGGACAGCAAACGGTGTACCACAAAGTCTAGCGGTAGCGGAAAGAATATTAATGACCGAGGACTGTGATTGTGGGTGGCTGATTGCTGTTGGAATGAAAAATCTGTTCCGAATTAAGGAAAAGGGATGAGAATAAGTTGGTTAATACTAGCGCATAGTATGCAATGCGGACATGGTAGTGTCGATAAAACGAAAGTAGGGAACTGTAAGTGCAGAAGCAAAACTAGTTTTGTGTAATTAACTCCTGCTCGTAGGAGTTTGAGCTACGTTCGAATTGAACCAAACAACAAAAGCAGCACATTAACAGTTGCAAAAAAAATCCTTCTCAAATAAAGAATGGCTGCACGGATTTATACAATTCTTTTCTATGTTATCCACCTCGACTTTCCCTATAATTTAGCATATAAATAATGAGGAAAATATATCGTGAAAGGGAAGGAATTTGTGATATATGAAATTAGAAATTTTCCACTGCATGCTAGCTCTTCGACGATTGTTTCGCACGTATCGAGTTGTGCAACTCTTGCCCGCTGAAGTGCTAAATATGTATACCAGATTATTAATAAAATCGTTTGGCACCCAACGAGCTGTTTTGTGAGGAAATTTTACTGCGCCTACTTGATTCACGTGCTCTGCTATTTCGAATCACGTGCTTAATTGAGTATGGGCACCACGTTTCATTCATGTTTCCTAAGTCATTTTTCAGAATACTAATTGTGCTCAATGCCGTCAAGTCGAGGTAAAGAAAATTCCTGCATGGAAAACAATATACGGAACTATGCAGCCAAACTAATATATACTAGAAGAAATAGAAACGTTGATAGGTTCTACAATGGATGCTGTTCTCATTGTCGCAATTAATAAATCACCTTTTTATGTTGCGCTCATTTGGGACCACAAAGGTATCCAATTCTCACCGTTTACTCAACTAACAAAATGGGTTTGTTTTTTTTTCTTTGAAGAACAACACTAGAATTTGAAAATGTCCTATAAAAATATAGACTTCAAAATAACGTTATCCGATAAAAATATTTTGGGAAAATGTAGAAACAAAAATAACACTAGTTCACATCGTTTATTTATACCCGGCTTTAACATAGTTACGATCGTTCGCCGACTTTTTGTCAACATTTCATCGAACTCTTTGGCATATGAATCTCTCGGTTTTTTGAACAAATTGAGTAAATATAAATAAAAGAGTGCTTGAGCTCTATTAGATTAGCTCAAACAAAGCACTGAGTTCAATTAAAAAATGTAATAAATTTGGAGTGAAATGCAAATAGTTAATTTCTTTGATAATTCTGCTGCCAAAATATAGTTCAAATTGGGGTGTATTTACGATTGCTAGAAACGATTTGTACCCAGACAAAAATTTTGGAAGGAACAAAGTTCTTCGAGACAGCACGTATAAGTTTATATTAAATATTGTGGTTTGAGATGCACAAACCGTCATAGTTAAGGCAATAGCTTCCATTCGTTTTAAAAAAAATCTTCAATAATTAAACCTACTTAACGAAAAATAATCTTTCTCACTGTGATTACCCTTTGTATGTGATTACGTGATGTGAAAATTTTTAGTTTACCCTTAAAATGATGGGAGCTTCCATCGAAACATCGGCCTGTAATGCAAAAAACGAAAAACGAGGTTTACCCAAAAATCATTGTTCAACTACACTCCAAAAAATTTGAATTTTACAGGTGACTTAATCCCTCATACAATGTAATTCATAAAGACCTAATTCTGCTAGCAGGTGCGACTGTATGAATTCAAATGCACCTTTTACTAGCCAAGCAGATGCATGCTTCTGTTGCTCGGTCGATTAACAGACGTACATGCGATCCAATGATTCTCGGTTCAAGCCGTGGTTGGGTTGCTACAAAATTCTTTTTTTTTTATTTCAATTAATTTCATGTCATGGAGTTCTAGACACAATATTAAATGTTCTTCCACGTAACTTTGCGTGAACTGCGACGCTCAATTTATGTGCATCTAATAAGATGTAAAAATTTTTAAGTGTGTACAAAACCATTCTAAATGTACACACTTAAAAAAACTGTAATTTTACGTCAAATTAGATGCACATAAATGGAGCGTCGCAGTTCACGCAAATTTACGTGGAAGTACATGTAATATTGTGTCGAAAACTCCATGATATAAAATTCATTGAAATAAAAAATAACTGCACAGATAAAAGTATTTTGTGAATTACCATTTATTTTCATGCATATATTTGGAGCAGGCAATTAAATGGAAAGTTGCATTACAAAACTAAGCGGTTTGTAAATATACAGTCTTGTTCAATGAAAAACTAACAGATCGGCTGAAAAGTTCGTATAGTTTCTATGAGAGGGCGCCACTAGAATTAAATCCATACCATTTTCAGTTAGTACCAACCTTCAAAAGATACGTGTATAAATTTGACAGCTGTCTGATTATTAGTTTGTGAGATATTGCATTTTAAGTGAAACTACTTTTGTTATTGTGAAAAAAATGGAAAAAAAGGAATTTCGTGTGTTGATGAAACACTACTTTTTGATGAAAAAAGTGCCGCCGATACCAAAAAATGGCTTGATAAGTGTTATCCAGACTCTGCACCGGGCGAAGCAACAATTCGTAAGTGGTTTGCAAAATTTCGTACTGGTCATATGAGCACCGAAAACGATGAACGCAGTGGACGTCCAAAAGAGGCTGTTACCGATGAAAACGTGAAAAAAATCCACAAAATGATTTTCAATTACCGTAAAGTGAAGTTGATCGAGATAGCTGACACCCTAAAGATATCAAAGGAACGTGTTGGACATATTATTCACGAATATTTGGATATGAGAAAGCTTTGTGGAAAATGGGTGTCGCGTGAGCTCACAATCGATCAAAAACAACAACGAATTGATGATTCTGAGCAGTGTTTGGAGCTGTTATATCGAAATAAAACCGATTTTTTTCGTCGATATATAACAATGGACGAAACATGGCTCCATCACTGCACTCCGGAGTCCAATCGACAGTCAGCTGAGTGGACTGCACGCGATGAACCGAACCCAAAGCGTGGAAAGACTCAACAATCGGCCGGTAAGGTTATGGCGTCTGTATTTTGGGATTCGCATGGTATAATTTTCATCGACTACCTTGAAAAGGGAAAAACCATCAGCAGTGACTATTATATAGCGTTATTAGAGCATTTGAAGGACGAAATTTAAAAAAAACGGCCTCATTTGAAGAAGAAAAAAGTTTTGTTTCATCAAGACAATGCACCGTGTCACAAGTCGATGAAAACCATGCTGAAATTGAACGAATTGGGCTTCGAATTTATTTATTTATTTATTTATTTCGTCAAGCAAATGTAGACTACATATAAATTGTTTACAATGTTCACTTACATACTACGCATTTTTTCTACGACAAAGCTGAGATTTGATTTGATTTTTTGACATAGTAAGGTCAAGATGTTCGCAGTATTGATTGTAATGGCGCATTATTCGATTGACTGGACTGTATTTTGCATAATTTGTTCTAGCTTGTTTTTCTAAAAATAATTTCCTGGAACGTAATTGACGGCTAAGTATATAAAAATTGAATTGCGATAATAATGGAGCTGATTGAATGCGTTGAGAAATAATGTCGCTGATAAAATAAAGCATTGCAAAGTCGCGGCGTTCTTTAAGTGTTTGTATATTGATGAGCATGCAGCGTGCTTCATATGATGGTAGAGGAAATGCTGTCCAGTTTAATTTACGAAGTGCATATAAAAGAAATCGTTTTTGAATAGATTCGATGCGTTCTTCGTGAATAATATTGTATGGATTCCATACTAGGCTGCAATATTTCCAAATAGGTCTGACATATGTAGTGTATAATAATTTAATTGTGTATGGGTCCTGAAAGTTATGACTGAAGCGTTTAATAAAGCCCAGCATGCTATTAGCTTTATTGATTATGGTATTGTAGTGTTCCACAAAAGTGAGCTTGGAGTCTAAGATTACGCCTAAATCTCTTACAATTCTACATTTTTCTACAAGTTGATTTCCTAGATGTATGTTTATAAGTATAGTTTCATTTTTCCTACTGAAAGTTATTGAGCTACATTTTTTTTACATTGAGTTGGAGTAGACTTTTGCAGCACCAAATGTGGAATAGATTGATTTCGTTCTGGAATACTACAGCGTCGTTGATATTTTTAATTTCCATGAAGAGTTTCATGTCGTCTGCATATATAAGCACTTTCAGATTTTTGAGTATGAAGGAAATGTCGTTTATATGTAATTGCTCCCTCATCCACCGTATTCTCCAGATTTGGCCCCCAGTGACTTTTTCCTGTTCTCAGACCTCAAGAGAATGCTCGCTGGTAAAAAATTCAGAAGCAATGAAGAGGTAATCGCTGAAACTGAGGCCTATTTTGAGGCAAAGGACAAATCGTACCACAAAAATGGTATCGAAAAGTTGGAAGATCGCTATAATCGCTGTATCGCCTCTGATGGCAATTATGTTGAATAATAAAAACGAATTTTCGCAAAAAAATGTGTGTTTCTATTAAACGATACGAACTTTTCAGCCGAACTGTTAAATGAATCTTAATGTAATTTTACATCAATCATGGTTTTGAATCAGATTTACGTTTCAATTGATGTCTATTTCATAGTACTATCTGTTTACAGGTCGTGTAAGTTTCATCTTTTCTTTCTGTGTGATAGCAACCGCCACGACTTGAACCGAGAATCATTGAATCACAAGTATATCTGTTTATGGACTGAGCCACAGAAGCATGCATCTGCTTGGTGGGTAAATGGTGTATTTAAATTCATACAGTCGTACCACCTAGCAGAACGCAAGTGACAGTCGATACCAGTAAAATTCAAGCTAATCTAACGACTTGAAAGTCTTTACAAAAGAAATGTTCCGTCATTTGACAACTTAGGTCTTCATGAATTACATCGTATGAGGGATTAAGTCACCTGTAAAATTAACCTTGTGCTAGGTTGTGTATCAAGTTCGAAAATCAAGTAGCTGGCACTTTTGATTCTGGAGATAGAAAGGTATAAACAAAACGCGAATTTTTCTCCGCTCAATTTTCTCGCAGATGGCCTAACTGAATTTAACAAGCTTAGGCGCGTTTGAAAGTTTGCTATTAGATTGTGAATAGAGTTTAAAGATCAATAGGCTGTCTTTTTTGATAACGGAGATTCGATGGTATAAGTCATGTAACCGAAAAAACGCATTTTTCTCACCGCTCAATTTTCTCCGAGATGCCCTAACCGACTTCTACAAGTTTAGGCTGTTTTAAAATCTACTATTGGTTTTTGAAACAAGTTGAAAGATCAATTGGCTGTCACTTCCTATTCCGGAGATATAAAGGCATAAGTGACGTAACCGACAAAACGCATTTTTTTCTCTCCACTCTATTTGCTACGAGATGGTTTAACCAACTAATACAAGTTTAGGCTCATCTGAAAGCTATCATTGGTTTATGAATCAAGTTAAAAGAGCAATTGGCTGTCACTTCTGGTTCCGGAGATATAATGTAATAGGTGATGTAATCGACAAAACCCGTTTTTTTTACTATCCGCATATTTTTTTTCAGAATGTAACTAATACTAAAGTTCAGATGCATTATTGCTGATGTATTGGGTTTCGAGAATGCTGAGCTAACCGAATGAATTTGTATTGAAAAACAGCCCAAATTCGTGTCACATATTATCCTAACGAATAAAATATAATAAGGCATAATCAATCCACTAGGTAAATCAAGAGCAGGTTTTTTACTTAGTATATATTTTTTTTGAGTATACACTGTAAGGTACAAGGCTTTGATTCGTACACCATGTTGCAAAAATTAATTGTTTCCTTTTTAAAAATCAATCTTGAGTCGAATTGTTCTTTTCATCCGCGCGAAACAAATGCTTTGCTATACTGTAAACGTGCGCAAAGTTCCATCCAAATTGTTGGAATTGTTTAAAATACATATTGAAAAAAATGAGATTTTATTTTTTCTGTCGATTTCTAAAATTCCACAAAAGTCATGAAATTTCTCTCAGTGTATAGTGTTCTACAGTGCCCAATTTCTTTTAACGTTCACTTCAACAATATTTCTATTCAAATTACAGTCTCTAAGACAGAAACATTTGAATAAAAATATCATACAAAAACTCATTCGCTCTTTTCAAAAATCAGTCTTGGGTTGAATTGATCTCACCATCCTTGCAATAAAAATCGTTACTGAACACGTGCGCAAAGTTTAATCTAAATCAATGCAAGACGATTGCCACCATTTATTCTGTTAATTTCTGGAATTGCGCTGGATGCAGTCGATGCAGATAATAAACCTCTTTTTTGAATAACTTTACAGCCAATAACAATAATGATAATTTTCAATTCAGTAAAAGCCATGTATTCTGGTGGCTTCAAAGAACAGCAAAATGCTTCCTCATCCAGTTGTACACATAAGCCAAACGGCGAACGCACGAATCAATTACGACAATCTTCTGGAATCGATTCATAAAGCATCTCACGATATGCTACCTTTCCTGCCGTTCGAAATTGATTTTTGATAAATTTCATGTCACTTCGTTACCGAAGTGTCAACGGCACCGGCTTTCGTGGGGGGAACAGACATGGAAGGAAAAAACAATGTGTCTTATCGCCTACCAACCGTGATAAAGAGCACACCGTTTTCCGTTCACGAAATAGCGAAATGATATGCTAAAATATTCATAGTCATAGTCACATCCCGCTCGGCAAACAGCGCTCTCAGCGCCGCCCAAGAAGTGTGCTCTGTCTTTGACAAATATTCACTAGGCTCATGTGTAAGGAATCACATTCATCAAACATCCCGACCCGTCCACCCAACGGCACGTGGATCCACGCGGCATCCTCTCGATGCCAGGCCATTACTCTGGGAACCTTGTCATCACTCTGTACGTTACTCCCGTCGTGCTTCAAGAACACCCGGAGCTCTTGAACTTCTCGTAACGTACATTCTATTCTTACCACCTTACGTGGGGACGTTGCAGACCCGAGAAAATATCGCTCATCGTCAATTTCTTCAACATTGCCGTTGCCACAGAAAATCGTTTATGCAAGCTATGCTGTAATCATATTTGAATTATTGTATTCATGAATATTTTTTCCTCCCATCCATATTCAACCATCCGTATAATCAGAGTGGAATTTATATCGCCGCTTTTCTCGCCCCCTACTAGAGCATTTTAACTCATTGATTTATTCTCCAGCACAGGTTTTCTCAATTTTCTTCCCGACCGGATCACACTCGCCTTCGGTTCCGAGCTAGAGACGATGTGCCAGAAGCCAACTCAAGGATCTCCGACAAACTAACATGATACCGGACCGAGAGCAGACGCTCATCATGCGTTATCAAGGAGTGCATTTTCACAAGTGACCGAAGGGATAGTGCCCACCACCCTAGTCTAGTTCAAGCGGTTGTCGGTAATATGTAACACCAGCGGATGCTGGTAAACATTTTTATGTGATTGGTAGTAAAAAAGTTTTCTCATTTTCGATATGGCTTTTTCTCGAGTCGGTCTTCGTTCATGCCGGAACACCCCGGACAATCTGTCGCCGAGCAGAGTGCGATTAACTGGGAAAGTGTTTATTGATGACGCAATGCTGCTAAGTTATTAAAAAGTTATCTAGAGAGTTTAGTTATTAGAACGAAAAGCCAACGGATGATGCAACGGGACTGCTATTTATTCAATAAAAAAATCCAGACAGTTCGAAAGCCGTTAATTCAAGCGAAAGCCAACCCATGATCGTGTGTCATTAATCCCAATCGCCAACAGCCAACAAAAAACATCTGTTCTCATTATAAACAGCACTCGTTCGTCCAATAAATATCCCGGTGTGCGATCAACTCGGATTATGCACTTTACACTTTAATCGATATGCCGACTATTGCTAACGACTGAAATCATTTTTACATGAGCTCAGCCCCCTCAGCAGGGTCCGATAAAGTACGGGTATTATCACCACATTGCTTCTCCTGTGATCCCACAATACACTATCACTGGGTAGCCTTGCTAAATGTCAAAGTTGACGAACAGCGACCGTCCCTATATTATTCTCTTTCTCTCCATGAGATGAGTGATAGCATGTAATCAAAGCACACACATACACCGAACTCATGTAAAATTGCGTGGATTACGCTATTGATAGATCGTAAAGCTGTCCAGATAACCCAGTATGGTTCCTGGTACCTTGTAATGGCCGGCGTAGATCAAAAGGCTCGCGTACGGCGGGCAAAGAAAATGGATTCCATTATTGTCTTTCTGCATGCCGATGAATCGCTGCCTGGTTTAACTGGCTACTGGTTTAGGACTATACTCTCTCACTCTTTCTCTGTACCAGCGCGTAAGCCGACCGACCGACCGACCGACCGACCGACGTTAAGTAAACCGATTTTAATATATGCAGATCCCACCACGGAGAGGAAGAAAAGTTCCGAACGAAGAAAGACCTTGATCGGGTAGCCATAAATTAAAAAAGAATAAAAATGACCCTCTACATTGCGATGCCAGAGAGCGCGATCAGACAAGTCGCACTGTGATGGTGAGTCACCGAAACGTAAATAACGTAGGCCACCAGAAGTCTGCCGCTACACCACGCCACCCCGACCGGAGGAACTCGGAAAGCAAGAACGAACGAAATCGAATCGAAGATGGAAACTTGTTTCTGTTCCCACCCTGTATCTGGATAAGTGATATTCGGTATTTGAGTCGGGTTAGATTTCCAGTATTGTCGCAAATTTCAAGACGTGTGAGTGAAATGAATCTGTTCTTCTGTGTGTGTGTGGGTCACTACACTTTTTATACACCGATATTCTAGGTCCTATATTTCCAAACTCTAGATTTAGAAGAAGCAGTGGCGTCTCTTGAGGACATTTAAGGGTTGTACACTGCTTATGTGGAATGAAATCAGTTGTAACAGTTCGTTGTCAATGAAAGATAACGATTAAGAAATGAATATTCGCTTGTGTTTTTCAATACAATGAAATATTGATACACTTCTGGATGGATTTTTCTTTATTAAACTTATATCGTATCATCGACACAATAGAAGCATATGGCGCTGTGCACATCGAGCTTATCTGTCAATAACTTCATCAATAAACCCGTTTTGACGTTGCAACTGAGACAGCAATTTGTTTTCAACTGCCATAAGCATAAGTCACTGAAACGCCTTCTGCATACAAGTTCTCACAGAGCTTAACGTGCTGTGCAGTTGTGCAATAACTCATGTGCATGGAAAAAACATTGCAGCCCAGTTGCGAAATTGCTGCCTAGTTGATGGAAGGAATATGAGTAGAAAAGGTGAAAGAACTACAGTTTAATAAATCGGATAATGCAATATACATACTACAATTCCCTGCCAAATACGAAACGGAGGTATCCGAATTCGCAGTGAAAAATAACAAAGTTCATTGCATTGAATACAAAAATGTCAAGTATAGCATACCAGTGCATTTTAGTGCAAGTAACACACAATTATTTTGGTTCAAAATTAACTTTATCCATCAAGGTAATTTTCACCATGAGCAACGCAGTCATGCCAGTGTCGCTTCAACATTTCAATACCACTTTTTCAGAAGGATTTATCGTTTGCTTCAAAATAGGCCCCAGTTTCAGCAATAACCTCTTCATTCGTGCGAAATTTCTTACCGGCGTGCCAGTAGTCGCTGGGAGCCAAATCTGACCAATACGGTGAGTGTGAGAGCAATTTTTCACCATTGTTTTGATTGACTTGTGACACGGTGCGTCTTGATAAAACAAGTTTTTTTCTTTGCCAAATGTGGTCGTTTTTTTGAAATTTCTGCCGCTCCAATAACGCTGTATAATATTCACAGTTAATGGTATTTCCTTTCTCAAGATAGTTGGTGAATATTACACCACGCACATCCCAAAATACTGAGGCCATAACATTTCCAGCCGATCAGGCGCTTTGAGCGAGGTTCACCAGTTAATGTCCACTCAGATGAGGATTGTTTTGATTCCGGAGTGAAATGATAAATCCATGTTTCATCCATTGTCACATATCTACGCAAAAATTCCGGTTTGTTACGTTTAAACATGGCGAAACACTGCTCAGAATCATCAACACGTTCTCGTTTTTGATCAACAGTGAGCAAACGCGGCATGGAGCGGAGTCTCCATAGCACTTTTCAAGCAATTGCTTCGCTTGAACGATATTTTTTAACATCAAAAAACAGCGTAAAATTATAAAAAACGAAATTGTTTTTGATACATTGTTCTGAAAATAACAAAAACGGCAGTGTCACTATTAGCACAATAACTCACAAACTAATGAATAGAATATCATGAAATTTTAAAAAATGTCTTTTAAATGTGTTAGGCCCGGGACTTTTCAGTTCATGTGTTACTTGATTGACCATCGCTGAGTTTGTACGATAGCTTTATTCCAAAAACACACGAAGCAGTACGATGAGGATATTTCCATGAAAAGGCAAGTATGAATAAACTTTTTCCCTGAAGTACGGGGAATACAGGATTTTTTCGGGAGCAGATGATTAAATTCGCGGATCACACACGCGAATCAACTGAGTTTCAAATACGCCATTGAGTACAACATTGACGATTGTGTTACAAAAATGAAAGTACATGACCTTTCACCGAATCGAATTTTGATTTTTTGTTTGTTTTGTGAGTGAGATTTCTGATAGTCTTTCTAGTCTTGCTAGTCATCTGTAACTAATACTTTCTTACTTGTTAACGTTTCGTCTTCGATTCATCATTACATTAGCAAATTATATTGAACTGCTAATGCCACCTCGAGTATCAAATCCCGGGTTAGCGGTTCAATGCATAGCGCACTGGTCTAACAAACCAATTAACGTATGTTCGAGCCCCGACCTGGAAGGATTCGTAGTGTCAGTAGGATCGTAGCACCAACCTGGTCCTGTACACTCTGAATCGGCTGCGAAATCTGTTGAAACAGAATGTCAAATTCCACTACAGGAATGTAATACCAAGGCTTTGCTTTGTATCAAAACATCTTTGGAGTTAAAGCTTTTTGTAAAACACTTATGTTTTATGTCTGTTCTGACGTGCCAAAAGAGTGAAACAATATTCTGGAACTACAATTTACGCACAAAGTAGAGGATGCGTAAATTTGAACATCGCGCTATTTCTAATAATGCCTAGTATAATTAATCTGATTTAAGTTTATAACTGATTCTATCTTTTAATTTCAGATTTTTTGGTTCTCTCTAACTCATTGCTTGCCGCAAAATTTCCATGAAAATAAATTCGATTGAATACAACGTACAGCCGAGTGTTCATACAATTCAAACAGTAGAACGAATCAAAAATTTCACTGCATGAACCAAATATTGGAGATTGGAGATTGTGTTACAGAAGTGCAAGTACATGACCTTCCCCCGAATCTAATTTTTACGAATTTTGATTTTTTCGTTGTTTTGCTAGTTTTATTAGGCTTGCGATTTTTACTAGTCTTGCTAGTCTTGCTAGTCTTGCTAGTCTTGCTAGACTTGCTAGTCTTGCTAGTCTTGCTAGTCTTGCTAGTCTTGCCAGTCTTGCTAGTCTTGCTAGTCTTGCTAGTCTTGCTAGTCTTGCTAGTCTTGCTAGTCTTGCTAGTCTTGCTAGTCTTGCTAGTCTTGCTAGTCTTGCTAGTCTTGCTAGTCTTGCTAGTCTTGCTAGTCTTGCTAGTCTTGCTAGTCTTGCTAGTCTTGCTAGTCTTGCTAGTCTTGCTAGTCTTGCTAGTCTTGCTAGTCTTGCTAGTCTTGCTAGTCTTGCTAGTCTTGCTAGTCTTGCTAGTCTTGCTAGTCTTGCTAGTCTTGCTAGTCTTGCTAGTCTTGCTAGTCTTGCTAGTCTTGCTAGTCTTGCTAGTCTTGCTAGTCTTGCTAGTCTTGCTAGTCTTGCTAGTCTTGCTAGTCTTGCTAGTCTTGCTAGTCTTGCTAGTCTTGCTAGTCTTGCTAGTCTTGCTAGTCTTGCTAGTCTTGCTAGTCTTGCTAGTCTTGCTAGTCTTGCTAGTCTTGCTAGTCTTGCTAGTCTTGCTAGTCTTGCTAGTCTTGCTAGTCTTGCTAGTCTTGCTAGTCTTGCTAGTCTTGCTAGTCTTGCTAGTCTTGCTAGTCTTGCTAGTCTTGCTAGTCTTGCTAGTCTTGCTAGTCTTGCTAGTCTTGCTAGTCTTGCTAGTCTTGCTAGTCTTGCTAGTCTTGCTAGTCTTGCTAGTCTTGCTAGTCTTGCTAGTCTTGCTAGTCTTGCTAGTCTTGCTAGTCTTGCTAGTCTTGCTAGTCTTGCTAGTCTTGCTAGTCTTGCTAGTCTTGCTAGTCTTGCTAGTCTTGCTAGTCTTGCTAGTCTTGCTAGTCTTGCTAGTCTTGCTAGTCTTGCTAGTCTTGCTAGTCTTGCTAGTCTTGCTAGTCTTGCTAGTCTTGCTAGTCTTGCTAGTCTTGCTAGTCTTGCTAGTCTTGCTAGTCTTGCTAGTCTTGCTAGTCTTGCTAGTCTTGCTAGTCTTGCTAGTCTTGCTAATCTTGCTAGTCTTGCTAGTCTTGCTAGTCTTGCTAGTCTTGCTAGTCTTGCTAGTCTTGCTAGTCTTGCTAGTCTTGCTAGTCTTGCTAGTCTTGCTAGTCTTGCTAGTCTTGCTAGTCTTGCTAGTCTTGCTAGTCTTGCTAGTCTTGCTAGTCTTGCTACTCTTGCTACTCTTGCTAGTCTTGCTAGTCTTGCTAGTCTTGCTAGTCTTGCTAGTTTTGCTAGTTTTGCTAGTCTTGCTAGTCTTGCTAGTTTTGCTAGTTATGGCCTCTCAAAGAAAAGATGTGAATAGTTTGGAACCGTGTAGATTTTTGTTGAGATCAAGCCTCTACATGGCCCAATACCAAATTTAATGACAATCTATCCACTAGTGTTTGAATAACAGCTGATCGTGTCAGACGAGTTCTAGTTTTCATCAAGCTATAGAAAAAAGACGCACCAGCGCATTCATGCATAAAAGCAACGGTGAAATTGAATGAATAGTCCACCATACACCGTATTCCCCAGATTGGGCCCCCACCAACTATTATCTATTTCCAAAACTGAAAAGGTTTTTCCAGAGAAAGATATTTTCGTCGCATACTGAGATCATTGCAGAAACAGAAGCTTTAACAAATCTTCTTTTTTTTTCAAAAGACATCAAAATGTTGGAGGACCGATGGGTCAAGTATATTGCTCAAGATGGAGATTATCCTGAACAATAAAAAAAATTTCACGGTAAAAATCGACTTTTTCTTTGTTAGGCCCGGCACTCCTCATTCCATGTAGTATTTAATTCACTAAAGCATGTTGGATTATTTTTTATACGTATAAATTAAAATTTACTTCTTTATGCAAAAACTTTTTTACGTTATTATTTTTTATTATTTCGGATCCGACTCATCTGTGCAAAGCAGTTCAAATTGAACTACTTAGTGCAACCCTAAACATATCAATTTATCTTACGCGAATATCGCGTAAACTAAATCGAAAACCTTGGTATTGAGGTTTCAGTGTACTAATACTTTAGTTGTTTTGTGATCGAGGGTTTTTCTATGCGATTGTTGAAATCTCGGCAATGATTATCCGAAATTATAGATAAATACAAATGAGTATTAAATATTATAGAGTTTTACGAAATGTTATTCTATTAACAAAACTAATTGATTAAGGGGTAGGTGCTACAAGAAATAAAAATGTAGCGAAGCGAAAAATTATCTGTACTTGATTGGCCTAAATATCCAAAGAACCAGATAATAACTTCGTATTCACACCAATAGAAAAAACCGAATCATTAACACAGAGGCTAAATCAAACGGTACCAGATCGATAATTCAAGCAACCCAAGGTAGGATCATTGAAACGAGAGAAAAAAAATCAAACGTCCCTGGAATGTTCAACCAGTCGCTTTGTGATGTCATCCTAAATATGACAAAGCACCTTCTGAATTTAGTTCGAAGCATTCGCACTAAAGAGCGAGCGAGATGACGAAGAACAACTTGATTTTCGGATACAAACAGATTTGCGAGAAATCAGAAAATCTTTTTCGGTAGCTTGATCGAATTGTGGCCAGTCATTATTACCAATTAGTATATGTTTGAGAGTTTATTAAGTTGTTTTTTTTTTAATTTCATACTTTCTATGAGTTGGATCATTGAATCTTCGTATCACCTGGTGAATTCGTTCATGGCTACAATCATTTATCCAAAACCGCTGCAGAAATCTTTTCCTCGTGTTCTTCCGTCGATTTCGCGTACCATGCATACCAACACACAAGCGTAAATATTTATATTCAACCACAGCCGGGTGTGTGATTTGCTTCTCGTACATGTATTCCACTTCACTTGTGCAAAAAATAAGAAAAACGATCGTCTGTATGGACACAATTTATTAATTTACTCTGTGTAAGATCGTACGGCTTTGAGGCAACTCCCACGATCCCACTCAAAAATAGAAAATCCCGTGTCGCGATCTTGAAGCAGAGCCGCTCGCGCACTGGTCTGAGGAGGAAACCCCACACCGGTGACGATTCAAATGACGAGCATTTATTGGTGTGCTGAGCTTCGGAACTGAACAGTGTCATTCGAGATGCACAACCGTGTATGTTTTTTTTTCGGCTGGAATGAATGATGGCTAAGGACGCTGGATCATAATTTCATTTTGTTGCTTCGAGGCGACGTGATTTTGCTTTATTTAGGACCTTCATTATAGACCAAATGTTTTTGAAACACCGTTTTAGTTAGGACCTTCAGCAATCACACGCAACATATTTTTAATCGTTTTAAAGCTTCAAATAAAAGTTATTTTTGCATTGGCAAAAATATCAAATAACAAATCGCACTTTCAAGGCCAGGTTCAAGATCACCCAGATCGCAACTGAAATGAATGAAATCGCGTGCGAGTCATACCCACTTACAATGTAGTGTGAACCAAAGTTTGTGTCTGGTTTGTCGAGTGGGATACCGCACTTAAGTTTCACCCTTTCACGTCACTCTGGCGTTGTTGTTGTTGTTGAATATAGTGCCTTTGATTGTAGTCCTACGGCAGAACACAACGAAGAGAGAAATTGATTGAATGTATCTGTCTGTACAGTCGGATCAGGAGAGAGCGGAATGATCTCATCAGTCTTGAAAAGTCGGGATCTATCTGGCATAGACTGAAGAGGTCCTTGAACAAACACGGCGACGGAGCGGTACCGGTTATGAGACATTAATCGATGAAATCAGTTTATCATGTAAATGGCCGAATTTTAAAACACATTACATTATTATTAATATCATTTATTTTACCCCGGCTTTAACCTTTTGGTCGTTCACCGGGGGAGGAAACAAATTACATGTTAATTGATAAATCTCAGGACTAAGGCCTATTTGCGACGTAATCTGGAACGATTAAATTTGGAATACAATAATTTTTATGTTACACAGATAAAAATATTTTGTGAATTTACATCTATTTTCATGCACATATTTGGAGCAGGCAATTAAACATAAAGATACTTTACAATTATGTACGTTTCAATATAATTTAATCGAAAACTAAGTGTTAAATGAAAGATACTGTTCTATTCATTGAAAATTCAATGCAATTCAGTTTAGTTTTGCATCGATGGTGGTTTTCAATTAAACTTTCGATTCAACCAATGTTTACTACATGTTACTAATGATTTACATGTCGAGTAAATTCATTATTTCTTTCTGTGTAGTTCAATCAAAGATGCATTTTTTATTAATTTAATTGTGCATTAGTAGTCATCTTCAAACTAATTACAGTTACCTAATTAGGCTGCATGAAGAAACTACGATCTTTGCACATCTCTGCACAAGCTTTATCTGCCTTGGTCCTAGATTTTCAGAATTTTTCTATTGTTGTAGCTTGTTGTTTGTATTGAAAGAGTTCTCTCCTTGCAAGAGCCCAATACCACTCGATAGGTTGCAACTCCGTGCAGTTAGGTGGATTCGCTATTTCGCTACAATGTGGACTCAAGGGAGTACCATGGGAGTCCCATTGTTGCGTATAAATGGTAAAAATCACTTTCTCAACGGTATATTTTCTTTTCAACCATCCCGGTAGTGATGATGCTTTGACTTGCTCGATCACAGCTACATATTGCCTGCCAAACCAAATATTTTTTGGGAAACTTGGCTATTTTCTTCTTCCTGACATGTTCATCCACGCCGTTCCGTTGCATTCCAGTATAAAAAGACATTCCGGGAAACTGCTTAAAGTATTCCAGTACGTCAGTTTCATCGTTCATTATCACACAGGAAAACTTTGTCGAGTTTTCGCGATACAACTGGCGAGCCCGGGTTCAAGTACAGTTTTTACCTTGAATGACTTCGTACCTTGCCGGTGCTTCGAAGTAGGCACGAAAGTTGGAAACATTTTTTTTTTCATCTAACCACAGTACGTACCGAAAGATCCAGTCTCCTGAAATCCGTATTTGATTCACTCGCAGACTTCTTGGCTGTTGTATCGAAAGATTTGAAAACGTTAAGCTTATTTGCTAGTTTTCTTGCTGACAGATCCGGATTTTCATTACGACCACACATAATTGCTTTTCGCACTTCCTCTTCTTTTGACGTCATCTAAAATTTGATTGATTTTACACAATGAACACACATACGTTCATCAGTCTGAAAAATATTCAACGCGTTGATTAGGTGTTTCCAGAAATATACGTATGTAGGAGTATCCAAATTTAGTAGCGAACAAGCCTTAACTGTGAAAAACACATTTTTTGGCAAAACTCACCTTTGTTCATCAACATAGTCTCCTTCAAGAGAACACAATACGTCCGGCACTTGTCTAGTTTTTCTAAATATTTCTTGTAAAACAATTTATTTTGTCGTGAATACGACTTACTTTACTGTGGGGTGCCTTTTCTAAAGTTACCCTGTACGAGAATGGATAGAAATTAATCGTGAATATTGCTTGTTGTATTTAAGGCAGCAAAATAATTTATTCTTCATAATATCGGAAATATGTTCAGCCATTTACGATAAAAGTAGTAGTACGAGGCATCCAAAAATAACTCAAAGTTAAAGTTTCCTAAAATATTCGGTATGAACGAGCATTAAAGTGAAATTCAGTGCCTAAATGAGGTGGGCAAAATTCCAAACACATGGATTGAACGAAACATCGCACAAAACGTATCCCGCAAAACCGATACAGAAATACGGAACTTTTCCAGTGTTTGAGTGCTATGAGCATACGACACGTTTTGTTCTCAATTAAAGCAGATACTATCTATGGATGCTTATAAACCATGAGTATTGTTAATTGACTAATATGAGAATCCGATCAGCTATTATGTCATAAAATGCTTTTTTAGATTCTTAGGAATTTCAAGTTTCCAAATTCAAACAGCCAAAACCGAGCAGATTCTAATATATTCTGATTTATTGTGTCCTCTTATTCCGAATTGAAAATGTGCCAGATGCACAAATTCACCAAATATTATTTTTCATTTGATTTTTTATGTTATAAGTCGTTCGTCGCCATCATTTTACTTATCAGTATCATGAAAAGTGCAATTTTTTCAAATTTTTGATAAAATTTTACATAACTATATTGCTATTATGTTTGTAAATCTTCTCTATAACAAATAGGTATAGAACTCGCTTAAACTAAAGAAAAAAATTTCAGAGTGTGGAAAAGCATGCATTCGTATTCACGTCATTCAGTTATGTCTCTGACATTACCCATTCGTACTTTTTATCTCGAAATAAACAAATGTTTCAGCGATGACTTCCTCGTTGCAGTAGAATCTTCTTCTTGAAGGCATTTTTTTAGGTCTGCAAACGAATAGTAGTCGTTAGGAGCCATACCTGGTGAATATGGTGAAAATGCGGCTGCAATTCCAAGCTCAATTCATGCAATTTAGCTATGGTAACGAGCGACTCGGTACACGATGCATTGTCTTAATATAAAAGCACTTTTATTCTTCTTCATTTGAGGTCGATTTTCACTGATTTCGTTCTTCAAGCGCATCAATCGGCCAATGCAACGTTCGCTATTGATAGTCTTACCTTTTTCTAGGTAGTCTATGAACAGAATTTCTTGAAAGTTCCAAAATAGTGAGGTTGAAACCTTACCGGCTAACATTTGTATTTGCCGCTTTGTACGATTCTCACCAACTGCAATTCACTCGGATGACTGCTTCGGATTTTTTTGTGTCGATATGTGACGAAACGTGGATGCATCACTACACACCGAGCAAACGCGTCACCTACTTTAACAACAGCTCATAGGCACAATTTTCATGCACAATATTGTGTGATAACTATAAGATGTCAACTATCTCACATAATTTAGATTCATGGTTTTCCGGTGTAATTACCTCATTTGGTCGGCCGAAGCGTTCAGTATCTTCAGTGTCAGTACGAGTACGTTCAAACACAGCATACAACTGACAAATGGTTGTTGTTTTTGATGGAACAGAGTACCCGTAACATTGCTAAGTACTGTGTTTTTATCAAAAAGCAATAATACATAAAAACACGAAATTATTTCGAATTAATTGTTCTGATAATATCAGAACTAGTTTCACTTAAATAACAGTAACTCGAGGACCTCGATTTTTTGTCGTGAATACGACTTACTTTACTATGGAATGCCTTTTCAAAATCAGCCATATGGAAGAATGGGCAGAACTTAATCGTGAATATCTCGACTTGTATTAATGGCAGCAACATAATTTTTTCACTATTTCATGAAAAATATGATCAGGAATTTAGGATAATATTTTGAACAGTGTGGGATAACCACAAACAACTCAAAAATAAAATTTTCTCAAAATTTGAAATCAACGCGGAAAACTCTTTACTTTCGCTTGGGTTTTTCGCTCAAGGACAACGATTTTGAGGTAGTCAGGCACATATCATCAACTGACTGCGTATAAAAGGGGAACCGTGGTCGAAAATCGATCATTTCTTCTTGTGCGTTGGATGGAAGCGGACGTCGTGGGAATGATTTAATCAACCAGAAGCTTCGGAGAGTGCACCTTCTGCGTGGTTAAAAACCTCAAACGCTCTGGTCGCAGCTCTCATTTGGACTTCAGTCGTCCGGTGGAGCAGAAGGCAATGAAAGCAGGCCTTTTGCGTGGTAGAAAACCTCAAACGCAGAGCCAGTTTCCCTCGAAGTTCGAAGAAGATCATCCAAAATTACTATTATTACAAAATACAACGGAAAATGGACAACAATGTGAAACATTATGCAAAATCAGCCCTTCTAATGGCTCTAAATTTTACCTAAAAAACTATAAAGATTGCTTTTTTGTAAATCGAAAATTAATTTATCAGTGTAGTGCAAATCTAAGATAATTTGATCAGTTTTTTGCAATTTTCACAGTTCTAAATTCGTAATAGTGTTTAAAATCGTTTATATCCAATCAGTGTTTAATATCTTAGAAAATTATACAATTTGGCTCTTCTGGGATGCCAGGAATTAATCCCGTACAGCATTTTGATAGTATCTTTTACTAAAATATTGAAATCCGAAATTAAATAGTCGACATCAAAATTCTCTACGGTGCCATTTAGAACCATAATTTTATACCCAAAGAATTATGCGAAATTTTACTTCACTATACTGTATACGGCCCATTGTTCAACCAGTTGTAGTATGTAGTAAACTTTCTGAAGATTTGCTATATAAAATGCATAGCACCGACTCAGAAGCCATTCATTTCAAATTTGGCTGTCGTTGTCATCGTGTTCATTATGGTGCGATCGAGGAATCTCCAAGCGAAATACAAAGCTTGTTACCGCAAGCGGAAAAATCAGGAGCCTCCAACAGAACACATATCAGTTTCGCATTCACGGACAATAGGTCATCCTGGAAATAGAAGACGGAAGTCAGCGGTATCCACCGGAAGTCAATGGTATTCATCGGAATTTGAACTCAACTCGTCACTCTCCATCAAAAACGCCTTCATAAAAGGTTCTTTTCCGAAGCACTATTATTTTATCATAAAAAAACTATACTGGTTATTTCGTAATATTTGTGTGTCAGAATGTTCAATGTACCTAATCTGTACTGTAGTTTAGGTGTATCGTTTCAAATTCTAGTAGTATAAAAGGGCAAAACTTGCAGAATTCATACTATCGATCAACTAATTTATATCCGGAAGTATAAAGTAAAAGTGTCAGTTTTATTCGTATTCACGACATCCAGTTATGTCTCTGACATTACACACCTGTACTTTTTTTTGCAACGCCATCTATGTACCAGTCTCCGGATTTATTGATCCACGTGTTACTTATACTGATACCACAAAAGCTAGCTAATGGACACAATTAATGCGTTTATGATGGAGAAAATTCGAGTTGCAGGAAGAATCTAGATGAGAAGAACATAAGAAAATTGATCCGTATATTTGAAAAATATTTAATGAAAAAGTCAATAAAATACTCAATAAATAATACCACCTGATTTAATCCCAAAAACTTCGGAAAGAATCACTCCTTTCAGCTTCTTCGCACAAATTTTACGTTCTTCAAATCGACAAAGTGGTTGCAGTCCAATCTGTTTGTTATGAATTTCAGTCCAACGGCGTTGAAACTAAGTTCAAACAGTTTGGCGGCAGTTGAGTTGGAAACTAGAATTGGTTTGATATCAAGCGAAAATGGCATAACCCAGCTGAGCAATTCCAAAAATGCGTAGCAGGTCATCAGACTTCACATACTACGATTAATATTTAATTTGTCACATGTCTTCAGCACCAATCCGACTAAAGAAAGACTTAAAAAAAGTGAATTTATTTGTATGCAATTTTTCATTTTTTTTGTAGCTTGAAAGCTTGGAATAGTAAAAAAAGTTTCGAAATTTTTTTTGGGAAATTGATTGAGCATAGACTCAAGGATGGCTTTTATCGTATCAAATAACGTTCTCTAGCAACTCGTCACTTGATTCAATCATTGCCATCAAAGAGAGACGAATATCATCTCAGCAATAAAAAACCGTCTTTGTTTATTTAACATAGAACGGACACCAATGCGAGAGCGAATTTCTCTCGATGACCCGTCTGAGCATCACCACGGATCGGAGTCATGTCGCTGAAAGCCATTTCGCCGAAAGCCGTTTCGCCGAAAGGGTCATTTCGCCGAATGTCATTTCGCCGAATGTCATTTCGCTGAATGGGCCACTTCGCCGAATGTCATTTCGCCGAATGTCATTTCGCCGAAAGCCATTTCGCCGAAAGGGTCATTTCGCCGATTCCTGCAATTGTCTTAAAATCGTAATGGGAACCGATTTAAAATAAAGACAAATTAAAGATGATAACGTCAACGCCCGTTTTGTTGACCTACAATTGTACTTCTTGAATAAAAATTGATTCATGAACCTCAGAACGGAGTTCCCAAAGAAATTTTTGACTACTAATCATCAAAGCAATTCCATAGGTATCTACCAAGCAAATGTACGTGGTATTTTCCCTTTACTAAATAAAAAAATATCTAATGCGGCTTCACCACATCGATTTGATTCGTGTGCTGTCCGACCTCGCTACCGCTCGTTCGAACCTAACTAAAGCAAAGAAACCTAGCTTTGAGTAGACCGGGCAAACGAGGCGGTTACAGGTTTGTATGCAAGAGGCCGCCGCTTCCGACGGCTGGTCGGCGGCCAACTCAGCCGGCGTCGCCTCGGCGGCTTTATGTCGCCGAGCCATCTTGGCTTCAGTTATGTGGCTGCGCCACATCAGTTATACAGGAGGCATATAAAATAATTTGTATTCGAAATGCATTCGAAATTACCCTTTCGGCGAAATGACCCTTTCGGCGAAATGACCCTTTCGGCGAAACGACTTTCGGCGAAATGACCTATTCGGCAAAACGACTTTCGGCAAAATGGCTTTCGGCGCAATGACCCGCTCCCCATCACCACATCACTGCTGTGGGGATTCGCTCTCAAGCAACAAACGGTCGTTCGCTTTCTGCCAAATGATCGGCAATCACCAACACTGCATTATACACTGTAAAAAAGTCGAACACTTTTTCAAGAAATAAATAAATTAACTAAACTAAATGTTAACTAAAAAGTAAATAAGTTACAGCTGATATAGTTAATAACAATAACGTCGTTTCAACAAGTTTTCACATACAAGAACAGTACTTACGAATGAAATATACAACCACCAGTAATTTGTTGGATCTGCGTCCTTACCATCAGATTTATTTCAGAAAATGAAAAGGTGCAATTTGCAAATATATTGCTTTTGTTCTATGAAATCATAATTATTCTGTGAATATTTGATTAGTTTTCATCAAGAACTTGAGATCTTGAAAATAACTAAAAAATTTTTGAGATATAATTACTCAATTATTAAAAAAACACGAATTGCATCAACGTCAATGTGAAAACCTTTGTTTTTAATTTGCTTTTTATGATAAATTTTTTATTCTTGAAAAAGTGTTCAACATTTTGTTCAGTGTGCTTTAAAGCTCCCCATTGATTTTTAATACACCGAAACCTCCATTTACAAACTAAACGTAAACGACTCGTAAATGTAGGTAGTTCGTTATTTGGGATTCGGCTCGTAAAAAGAGTAACGTAAAATGAGGTAACGTAAAAAAAAGTGTTCGTAGACGGAGGTTTGGGTGTAACAGTTTCCGAGTTTCAACGGTTTGAAGAAATTTTCATTCAAAAATACATTACCCTTTTAGTAAAATCAGTCTTGGTCGCAAAAAATGATTTTATTTTAAAGATATTTTTATTCAGGCCTATTTGCGTACAAGCTTAACGTGGCCGATTTAGCCGATTTTTCAAATAATTTTTTTTTTTTGAGTTGGATCTCGTTGTCACCCTTTTTCTAGGGGGAGAGGAGCTTCCATTTCCCTCCTGCGAGGATTGAGGGGCACTTCGTTCGTGGTTCGTCTCGTCATCCATTGCCGCATCGGTGGTATTGTTGTTGATTTCGTTGCTAGCTGCTATAGATGCGTCTTGTTGTACATTGTTTGCAGTTGCTGGTTGTTTGAATGGTAAGTTGTTAACTGCAGCTGGTGTACTTTGTTCTATAGGGGATACGTTGGATGATTTCGTTGAAGGGGATGCTTCACTGTTGTTGGTGACTGTCACAGGTGTACTGGGGTTGCTTGGGGTTGCTGTGAAGGAAGCACCGTTGTCCTTTGGTGTGGTTGTCTCCTTATCCAGTTTGTCACATGGCCGTAGTGAACAGCTTTTTGGCAATATTGACATGTGGCCATCTGATTGTCATAGGTAACAAATGATTTGCACGGGATTCTTGTATCCTGACCGAAAGTTACATAAGAAGGTATAGGCCTCTTCAAGTGTATGCGTAATAAACGTACGCCATTTAGAATACCGGGGAAAAAATTCTTCCACTTTTCTTTTTCGATAGAGAGAATCTCTCCGTATTGGGACATAGTTTTGCAAATATATGTATCGGTGACGCTTGAGGGAAGATCATGCACACGCACTTCTATAGCATATATACATTCCATATACACTGGAATGTTGTACTTAATGCTCTCGTGCTCCACATAGTGCACATTGTTATTGTCTTTTGTGAATTGAATAGCATCCAACTCTTTATAAAACTCAAGATGCATTTGCTCCTTAAGCAAACCTTCAAGTTCTCGTATCGAAGGTCGAATTTTGCACTGCCTGAAGTCAACAACAATTGTATTCTTTCGTGCCGGCGGTAGCTTTTGTTCGTTTTGTTCACTCATTTTGAGATCGTTCTATTGTTCACTACACAATACTGTACTTGGTTTCTTTCGTCTCGGACGTAAGCGGTTTTGCGTTTAATCGACTGACTTGGATGAGATGTGAAAGCGAACTGCAAAAAATGATTTGTCACACTGAAGATGTTTCATCCATTTACGTAACAAGACGCAAATGAAAGAAAATCCCGAGAGCGATAAAATACTTAATTTTCAACTTCCAAAACGAGTAATTCTTTAGTAGTTAGTCAAATTTTGCATCTTGGACTAAAAAAGAGTTACTCATGATCATTGATGGTAACAAATCATTCGAAATTGAGTGATATAGTACTCAGACTTTGAATAACATTTTTTCTAACGTGTACTTGACAATGTCTGTCATTAAAATCAGGATATGATAAGCCATCCTACGCACCAAATATACTAACCAGATGGTGAATATTCGCGGAATTCGAACATTGCTAGGAGCAACACTCGATAATAAGTAATTCCTTCGACCATGCCAATGATAATTGACATCCAATTGACACTAGTGACGCGTTGAGTCGAACAAATGATTACGATCACTTACACCAGACGCGACTTGATGGCTTAATTCGCACCATCAGCATTCTGTCAGAAGCTGAAACGTGCTTCAATTCAAAATCGCAGCACAGACGGCAACTCACCTTTTGCTGAACCACTACAACGAAGAGTTCTCCTGATGCAACATTGATGTAGCCTGCAACGAAACAACGCAAACGAGAATCGATTAAATTATTTTTCTCTTGAAAATATTTGCTCAATATCTACATACTAATGAAACGATGAAAATTTCACTTTTCCTCACATACACGTGTTAATTCGTTTACGATCCTTGCCAACAGTTGGCAACTTTTACGATTATAGTAGAACGGAAACCACGTACCAAAAAAGGTACACTTTAACACCTTCATCGAAATCGAAGCATGCATAAAATAAAGAAAAATATGCTTTTCATTTTACACAACGAAACGGCTTCGAAACAGAATAAATTCTCACCAAATAACACCACCGTTTGGCAATGTAAATCGCAAAGATCAGATATCAGTATACAACTATCAGGTAATAAGTGTCATAGGTATGAACACCAGCACCCTGATTGAAACCAGTCCAAACCAATCATTTCACTATTATCAGCATTCAATTTTTTTTTGCAAGCAACATTACGGTTTGTTGCCACATATCGTTCCAGAGTAAACATGTAACCAATCTATTTAGTAACCCCTACCGCATCCTTCGTTTATCGCAAGACCGGAATGTGGGTTCCAGCGCCAAAAAATTATCGACCAAACCAAACCAAGCTGAGCGCGACTTATTGTAGCAAACAAGAGAAGTCCAGCGCGGTTCTGCCGTGACACGCAACCAAACCAGCCATCGGCGGCGCTGATGTCGATTGCCATTAAAGGTAATGGTGTTTAATTTTTCCATTCTTTTCCGATCTCGCGCACCCATTCCGGGCCGCCTCCGCCGCCTCGTCCTCCGGTGGCTTCGATCAGGTGATCGATGCTCGACAGCGGGATGCTGCTTTGCGTCAAAAGCGTTTTATACGTCAAAATGGCTCTGGTGGTCGAACACGGTGTGCGGCTGGTCCCAGGTGATTTTACCATAAATCTACAATTAACATTAACAATCACATATCCAGTGGAAAACGGACTGACAGGAGGGGTGAGGATGGGGAAGCGAAACCTGTGAACACGTTGCGCAAATGTTTAAAAACCGTACTCACTACACGAGACTGCGCTGTGATGAACCGAGAATCGATATGGCATATTTTGACACACGTTTCACCGTTCGGTTATGGAAGCTAAGTGGTATCCACTCCAATGTATCCACTGTGAGCCAAACGATGCGATAGTCATCTTTTGTAAAGGCTCTTTATATCCGTTGGGCACAGAAAAGATACAAAGATAAGCCCAAAGAGGCGGTGTAAATACTAGCCGTTACTCAAAGAGGTAAAAGTTCTGCATTAATTCATTGATTTATATCTTAACACAGAGTTGCAATGAAGAGTATTATTTCGGATATTGAACGCCGATTCATCTTGGACCGAGCCGAACGAATCTTTTCTGATGTCGCCAACAAAAACAAGAGATTGTCACTAAAATTTGGGAAGACATTTGATTGAGTAAATAATAACATATAGTTTTTAAAAGGGATCTAAAGGATCTGGGATTTAGTTTTTTTTTATTTCAATTATAGAGGTTTCAACCTTAAGTTCATTCGTCTCTTCGGGCCAGAAAATCTTACTGACCCTATGTGCGGGGTTGAGGATCGAACCCAGGTGGACTGCATCGGCATCGACTAACCCATCACGCTATACCCGTCCCCTATCGTAAATACTGACATCTCAACAGAAATCAATCAATTTTTTCACAGCTCTTCTTTGAAATGCGTTTAAAATGAAAGCTCCGGAGCTGTCCCATTGTTCATTGGGATAAATTCTACAAATCTGTAATTCAACCTCTCGAAGAGACCTCAAAAGATTCATGAACTGTTGACATGAAACACGCGCTGAGTCAAAAGAAAACCTAAGCCCAAATATTTCATCGAGGGATGTTGCTCAAAATGTTAGTGTTGCCAAAAAGCAAGGACCAAGAGGTTGAGGAAAAATAAATCGAGAATACGATTTAGTTTACTACGGGGCGCTTTTCAAAAATTTTCCTTGTACAAGAATGGGTAGAACTTATTCGAAAATATCTCTTGTTGTGTGTAACGCATCAACATAATTTTATCTACATGTCATCGGAAATATGGTCAGCCCCTAGGCTTTGGATGATGAGCTACAGGGCGCGTACCCCCCTTTGGCGGATGGGGGTGGGAGTTAATTTATATTTCGTATTGACAAAGTCGGAACATACCGAGATCGATCGATCGTTCGCTTATAAAAGTAAAAAGATGAAAATTGTTATGTTATCTGGATCGATCTCGGAGTGGACAGGACTAATACTGCTTGAAATTGACAATAGGTCATTAGGTGGTTTCGAGCATTCTTATGCCTGGAATTGGTCATCAATTTGAATTATCTTGATCTAGTTGGGATGAATATTAATATATAATAATCGTCCTGGACTGGTGAATTTAATTCAAAAAGGAGGACTATTGTTATCAGGAATAGGAGTAAATTGATATCTTATGAACCGTTTAGGAACTTTCAACCCTTTCCGATCCGGTTCGGTGTCGGTAATGTTTACAAGTTGCAATGACAGCGAGGCTGATTGATCGGGAAATCGAGAAAGGTTTGAATGTTCTTAGATTTCTCCAACTTGGACACAGATGTCACCTTTTAACTAAGAGTGTGAGATGTGTGTTTCTGGAAGAGAACGGTTCACGTGGACCATTTCATCCAATCACACCTAGTATTTCTTCACGAAATACATGTAGTTCTTGTTTCCTTGATGCGTGCTCAACACTAAAAGGCCCAAAACTTAGCTTAGACCTAAATTGCTCTAAAGCAGTCAAAATGATTGGAAGAGAGAAAGTCAATAATAAAAACTGTGACAGAATAAATAAAAGCTAGTGCAGTGTGCCTAAGTGCATATATCGTTAAATAAAGAATTAAAAAGTTCAATCTAGTGTTAAATACGCATCCTTACGTTATATAATTTAACAAGCTTACTAACACCTGATTTTATTTTATTTTATTTTCTTAACAAAAACCGAGCCTGCTGAAACAAAGGATTATCATCGAAGATTTAAGACCAAGTAACAGACCCTAGAATTTTCTCAAAAAAATGAAGAATAATAGGTATTTTATAAAATTACCTAGCATTTGGTAAGTAAAATGCCTTACGATTTTTACTATCACTTTTATTATTATTAATATTATTATTAATATTATTATTATTGTAATTATTATTATTATCAATCTTATTATTATTCATTTATTCTTGATAATCTACTAGCTTGTGATATTAACAGGTGTCTCCGGTATAGTAAAAAGCAATGCAATGGGGCAAAAGGAAACGTAACGTAACATCGACAAAGATAGAAACAATTAGAATAGATTAGATAGGATAGTGTAAGTAGCCCAAAAAAATATATACATTGATTAGGGAACTTCAAAGTAATAATCGTAAGTACCGCTTCAGACATAAAAGACTATATAGGAAAGCAGGGCCAAGACCGAAGCGGATACAATGCGAAATTTTCCAAAGTTTCATCGACGAGGACATTTAAGACACAGAAGCAGCTGGTAGGATGACAAAATACCAATACGATACAGACGCACGACTTAATGATAGACTGGTTACAGGGTGAAGCACACACTTCCTGCCCAAGTGACAAACTCTCTGGTGAACATGCAATAGAAGATATTCGTATCTTTAGTTGCAAATTGATAACCGTAAAGGAATATGTCGCTTGGGTTACATGCTGGAGGGTTTCCTCCTTCGTTACTAGTGTTCATTTGGGCACCATAGCCTAGTTCGTCTGGTATGAAAAAAGCGGATCGTGGTAACCACACCCTCGCACAGTGGTTTGAATCGACAAAAACGTGAACTTAATTCTCTAGCCGTTAAACCGTTGATCCGATACACATAGTTCCTTTGGAGAACTCATTCACAAAAATATACCTCGTAATTTGATCACAATAAAAAATGTGCAAAGCCTACTACGATAAAAGTTCATTTCAACAACTTTTTTCCCTTAAGAGATAGAAAAACGATGTCTTCTACAAAGTTTTAGAACTTCTAACGAGAAAAAACTTTGCCGAAGAAGCTACAGGTCTAACGCAAAAAGTTTCGGATATATGAAGCATTTTCGTTTGAAACCATTTAAAATCAATTTTTTGTACATAACTTCTTTCGCAATTATTTTCAGTGTCTACTATGTTCGAGACAATTACTAAAAACGTAAAATTACACATTTTCGTTGAAGATTGTGTACGGTTTGGCCTTTTCCTTAAAAAGTTATTTAACATTTAAACTTTTATATGCACTAACTTTAACTACTAATAGGAAGCAGGGTCGCAGACCAAAAGGCACATACATATACTTTTTGGAAAGCTTAAATCAAGTAATATAAAGTTACGAAGTGTGTAGGGTGGCCTTTTTTAATTGTGTGAATGAGACAACAAAATATAGAGAGCTTTTTTGACCATTTTCTTAGAAAAAACATTTACTAAAACGATTATTTTTGGTTTATTAAAAGGTGCTTTGTAGGAAATGTTCAAAAATTGGAATCGGTCGTTAGTGTAGCTTTGGTGCAATGGTGTTATGATTGAATATAATTTCATGATGCATTCTTGTATGCAATTGATCAACCTAAAGAAGCATGTTAACGTTCTCATTAAATTTCGAAAAGTTGTACTTATTCTTTTAATAGACTATTCCTTATCCGTTCTCTTAATTCCAATCCAATTCATTTCAAGGGTGATATCTTACACCATTACCAGTACGCCCAAAAACATCGATTAAATTCAAGTCTTCTGCGATTAATTTCTATGTATTGAAATGTGTAAGTGTAGCCTGCTTGAAAGGCTGAATCCTTTTTGTAAAATCATGTCGTTCTACGAAATACGTCCTAATGAGTTAAGCCATACACTGAAAAAAATAATGAAGTTCACACGATTTCTAAATTAATAGTACTATGAAATGGACATCAGTTGAATAAAAAATTCGATTCAAAACCATTCTCGATGTAAAACTAAATTGGAATACATTAATTTCAATGAATATGACCGTTTATTTAATTGACGCTTAGTTTTACTTTTACAGTATTGACAAATGAAGCACAAAGAAGTAACTTTATATTAAATTTCTTGCTTCAAATATGCACTGTTGGTGTTGGTGAGAGCAGCGCGGCATATTATTTTTAAGAACACTAAAGAGTTGGTTGATAATACAAATGCTGGAGCATTTGGTCGATGATAATATTTCAATAAAATGCGTGAGTGGTTCAACGTTACATACAGGCGTCCACGGTAAAGTATCAGATCAAATTATGTAAACTATGAGTCTAGACATTTTTTTAACAGAGAAATGCCCGAACTTGAGTATAAAAACATGCGCAGACTAAGAATAAAGAATAATAACCAACAAAAACAAGTTTGTTTGGTTTTAGGGAATTTGTAACTAATCTGTTGTCTTACTGCAATTCTATTACGTTTTCAACTGAAGTCGGTAATATCGAGATTTTTTTGTGATAAATCAACATTCACTTTGAAGAGGAATTCCGAAAGGCTCGATACTCGCTGAGAGTAAGTCATAATAGTAAGCTATAGTGAAAAGTCTTCTCTTTCGTCTGGTGTTAAAACTAATGCTCTATTTTTATACCTCGACTGCAATTTCTTGCAAAAGTTGTTGCCTAAAGGTAACTTATCGGTTGATATCACCAAAAACCGCATGATATGAAGATAAACAATTTTATTAATGTAAGTTTTCCTAAGAAAATGGTCAAAAAAGCTCTCTATATTTTGTTGTCTCATTCACACAATTAAAAAAGGCCACCCTACACACTTCGTAACTTTATATTACTTGATTTAAGCTTTCCAAAAAGTATATGTATGTGCCTTTTGGTCTGCGACCCTGCTTCCTATTAGTAGTTAAAGTTAGTGCATATAAAAGTTTAATGTTAAATAACTTTTTAAGGAAAAGGCCAAACCGTACACAATCTTCAACGAAAATGTGTAATTTTACGTTTTTAGTAATTGTCTCGAACATAGTAGACCCTGAAAATAATTGCGAAAGAAGTTATGTACAAAAAATTGATTTTAAATGGTTTCAAACGAAAATGCTTCATATATCCGAAACTTTTTGCGTTAGACCTGTAGCTCCTTCGGCAAAGTTTTTTCTCGTTAGAAGTTCTAAAACTTTGTAGAAGACATCGTTTTTCTATCTCTTAAGGGAAAAAAGTTGTTGAAATGAACTTTTATCGTAGTAGGCTTTGCACTCCATTATTTTCTGATTACTTAAACTACAATCAACGGAATTTGACACACATTTACTTTAGCCCGAAAAGAAATATCACAAAAAAATAATGTGAAAATGTGAAATACTTCTGTTAGGCAAAAATCGAGCAAATGCACAGATTCTCATCTCTAATTAAAAAGTTACTTTTCTAGAGTTATTCATTCGGTAGAGTAGGATATATTTACAATTAGTATTTAGCCAAAGTAACCAAAAGTTCGTAAAAAAGATTTGGCTTAAGCAACATACTGCGGAGCAAAGACAAAAATTTTCGCGGCGAATAAGATGATGGTCTCGTCATTAGAGACCATAAAGGTCCCATAAATCCATCCAACCCGCAGTTCCGGCCTATCAAGAGATTTTGGGCAATACACTAAGGTCTCTTATTACGCGGGGGATATGTGCTGCGTAAAAAAAACACGCAAAAAATCGCGTAACTTCGGAAATCCGTGTAAAAAAACCACAAAACTGAAGAATTTTCTTTATGTCAAATATCTCAGAAATGCATGATACGTCCAGTTCTGGTGTAATAAAAAACATTTTTTAAAGTCGACTTTTGGACTTGAGAACCGCGTTCGGAAATCCGCATAAAAAACCGCGCAAAAAAAGACCTAAGTGTAATTATCGAATCTCGTATATATAGACAATCTTCTATCCCTTTAACAGAGGAACCATCCCGAACGATTCCACTACTTCCCCTATTCAACTACTCTAACGGTGTGCTATTATTTGAGGCAACCAAAAATGACGTGTAAAAATTATGGCATCCAAAATTTAACTGGATTTAACCGGATGAAGCAAGTCTGACGCACGGTATGCAGCTCTCTGAGATAGACATTATTCAAGATATAGTGGAAAATTATCCCGCTAATTGAGTAATTCATTTTCAATAATCCAGATAATGACGTTTTTTTCGATACAGTGGAATAAATTAAGCTGATTTATATTTACGATTGTGAGTGTTTTTTTCATTGACATTAAAGTGTTTCACTATCGGTTATTGTATGCTACAATCAAAATACTACAAAAATTAGCCCAACACAGCTTATTCCTAGACATAACTCGGCCTAGTCGAAACAAATAGTTGTCAATTCAATCCGTGTTTTTGTGCAAAATCAAACAGATTTCAGTGCAAGAGCTTACTTTCACGGCTATATTTTCCAATATATACTATATGCAATTGATGACAGCACCCACCCACACTACTGAGAGCTGGTAACAAATGTCAGCTACAATGCACACTATTTAAAGCTTCTGGTCCCTTGCTAATAAAATAATAGCAATAAATCAGCAAGAGCCACAATTGGGTAAAAGCCCGAAGCTTGCAATTCCCCGCACCATTGTTGAATCCTTTTCGGTCGCGTACGTATCGGAGGGTGGTTCGGTCAACTAGGCGCGCTGCATGCAAAGCTTCCGTGAGCCATGATCCGAATAGAGCCGTGCACTACCAGAAAAGCCGCAAATAGTATTCATAGCGAATAAAACGCCGAAATTAACATAAATCGAACATGAATCGAAACAACACTTTATTGGCAGGAAAGTGCTTTGTTTGTTCATCCGTGCCGGAGATTTATGGGGATCGCCACAGATAAATGCCTAGTTTTATGTGCCCGCTTTATAACCCGGCCGTTTATTGCCCCGTAAAGCGCGACGGGAAACCTTGGATGGAGGGCAGTTGGGTGTCAGCAACACTCGGTCAATCGGAGAGACCGTGAGGACAACTCGCGGAACATCTCATTCACGAAAAAGTAAGTTCCCATATCGTGTGAACATCGATTGATTGCCGGGAGCAAGAAAAAACAGCGGAAAACACACGAAACAATTACCACCTGGACATGATAAATTACTGTTTCCACGTATTGACCGGAGCTCATGCCAGTGAACGATTTAACAATAATAATAATGATAATATGAGCGTGACAGCAGTGAGCGAGATCATAATTAATGTAAAAAGCCTAGAGGGAATTTAATCACGGCTATTTAGCGAGCCAGTCGTTGCCGCCATTGGAATTACGTACGTGCATACATACATACATACATACGTACATACTAACATACATTGTTTCTATATCTGACCGAGCATTCGATTTGATTCTATCTACGTGAAGAGCTCCAGTTACCCGACAACAAATCGTAAATCATGTTGGCCTTTAGCCCTCGGTCGATGATGTGCCGAAGCGCTGTGATTGCGACCCAATTAAACCTGATGTTTTATTTATTTAGCGACTGTACTTGTTAGCCAATGAACGGTTTTTTTATGTCGGACAATGATTGCTTTAATGACTCTTGAAATTGATCTCCTTTGCATAGAAGAGCTCAGGTACACAGGATAGTTCTTCAGACATTCGCTTAGATCGACAGAATTGCTGTAATTACCTTGGCAAGGGATGACTGCTACATTTAAATGTTATTTGAACTATTATGCTTTATATGCACAATATGAGAACATTTACCCTAAAACTGCTACTCTGGCCGAAGATGGTGAATTACAAACAATGAACTACCTATATACCTGACAAATTAGACTAGGTTACCGACGTGAATAATGATTACATTAACCCAAAGACATCATCATCATGATAAGTTCGTTGCTATAAATGTACTTGGCTCGGTTACCAGCACATTATCAATTATGAAATGTATAGCGCAATCCATAAATCTAATTTTTCCTGTATTTGGAAATACTGTCAATACTTTAATTTTCATGATATTAGTTACTAAGAGCTGTTTAGGGAATGGTTCTTTGGGGTTAACACCAATCCAACTCACTTCACACATTTCGACGATATGATATCTATCCCATAGTGCAGCAGTTTTTTGTATGCCTTTTCTTCGAGATTTGGTAGCTCAGAAACTGTACGGACGGATCGCGAATTGAAGAAGCGACAGGGTTTGGTATGTTCAACAATAATGTTTCGGCCTCATTTAGGCTTCAAGAACCTGCATCTGTTTATATAGCAGAGCTAGCAGCAGTTCATTATAGTTTGAGTGTAATCGTCACATTATCTCCAAACCATTATTTCCTCTTCACAGATAGTCTGAGTGCAATTGAAGCCATTCGCTCAAACGCTGCTGGCAAAAATGAACCGTTTTTCCTGGGCAAAATAAAACAGTGCCTGAACGACATATTGAACAATAATTATCTAATCACTATAGTCTGGGTCCCGGCTCATTGCTCCATTCCTGGCAATGAAAGAGCCGATATTTTAGCCAAACGTGGTGCTATTGAGGGTGAAATTTATGAGCGACCGATTGCTTTCAACGAATTCTATAGCTCGTCTCGCCAAAGAACACTTGCCAGCTGGCAAGCATCTTGGGATAGAGATGATCTGGGTCGGTGGATGCACTCAATTATTCCGAAAATATCGACAAAGTCATGGTTCAGGGGACTGGATGTGAGTAGGGATTTCATTCGTGTGATGTCCAGACTCATGTCCAATCACTACACGTTAGATGCACATCTCCTTCGAATTGGGCTCTCCGAGACTAATCATTGTGCTTGCGGAGAAGGTTATCGGGATATTGATCATGTCGTTTGGACATGCGTGGAGTATCGTGATGTCAGATCTCAACTAATAAATTCTTTGCGTACCCAAGGTAGACTATCCAATATCCCAGTTCGAGACATTCTTGCTTGTCGTGACCTTTCATACATGAAACTTATTTATCATTTCATAAAGAAAATTGGAGTTTCAATTTAATAAAGGCCCCTTTTAAGACTTAGTTCTGATCCCAGCTGCGTCCATGAGTTCAACCAATAGCTAAATTAGAATAAAAATTATGTAATGATACAAACAAACTCGAAACAGTTCATGAAATTATCAACAAAATGTCTGAAAATAACAGCTTATTTTATAATTTATAGAAGTTAATCGTTTGGTTCAAATAATATTTCCGAGTAGATTTCATAATTAATGACGAGTTACCTAAGATGATATTTAAGCTATAAGAGAATATGTTTTAAAAAATTCAAAACGTTGTGACTATGTTAGAATTGAATTAGGATAAGAATATTATGTAAAAGTGATGCTACGGCGAAGAAAAACTTATGTAAACTGCCTTAAGAAATAAACGTATTTATGGAAAAAAAAAAGAAACTGTTATGCCCCGTTTACACTTCTGCTGGCAGCCAGCATGCTGGTGTCAGTGTACTGCCCTCTTAGGAAAAAACGTTCAACTGTGGTCCAATGATCCAAAGTATTAGACCAACAAAGGACCACCGTTGAACGTTTTTTTCCTAAGAGGGCAGTACACTGACACCAGCATGCTGGCAGCCAGCAGAAGTGTAAACGGGGCATTAATTGTATTAAACTGATGTAGAGTAACAGAGGTATTTTGGCCACTTCATATATTTTGGTCCACATAACAAACTTTATCGATTTAACCGATGTTAAGTAACCAATATTGCATCAATTTGAAGCTAATCACATAAAATTACCTATTGCGAAAGGGATTTACAACATTTGGTGGATATTTCTACAAAGTGGGCCAAAATAAAATAAATCCTTAAGTGGGCCAAAACACCTCTGTTACCCTGAAAGAAGTTAAAAGAAATTGATTGGACACTCAAAATAAATATACATTAAGGGGCAAGACACTTTGCAAGCGTATGGGTGATGTCAACAATCTGTGCGTAAAAACCAATACCTGTGCTTCTTTTCCGGATTTTAATCAATAAATAATCCACATGGTTGAAAAATGAACAAATCAGGTCATTCAGCTTAGAATTGCAATTCAAGAAAAGCGAAAATGTTAGGCTAAAACTCTTTCGCCTTTCTGAAAACTGCTCGAGAAAAATTATTTCAGTTTTAGCTTACTTCCACTAACACGTTTGATTAGCAACGCACACATTCCTATATGGATTTTCTCTTGCAGAAATTATTGCTAAATGAAGATCTACGTACCTTCTTTCAGTAATCCCGTAAAATAAAAACCTTCAATTTAACACGTTAAATGCAATAGATATGGAAGGTTGTCGTAAACCTATTTATTTTTCCGGAAAACTGCTTCTTAACAGGAAATATTTAGATTTGTTTATTTTGTGTAGCGCGATCTAATACAAATGCATTGAAACAGCGTAGCCAACTTTTATTAGAGAATTTAAATCTACATTCATAAAAAGCAAGCAATTTTCCCTCAAACATTGGTCAAAAATTGATCAAAATTGATATATCATCCAAAAAGTCAGACTAAACATTCGTTTGAGTATAAATTATTGCTAAAAAAGATTGTTTTAAACTCAAGCCACTTTGATAAACTGGTTGCACTGCATATATAAATACTTAGCTCTGTGCCATAAGTACCAAATAAAATGTACGTAATACACAAATTACCAATACAAGTAAACTTGATTTACATTTGATCATAAAAACAAAAGACGTATACTTTTTCAAGAATTAGTAAATTCACTGGAAAAAATGTTAGTAAAAACTCACCTCTCCATTTTTTCCAACATTTTCATTTTGAACGTGTTATTGCACCAACATTTAACGTAAGTAGTATCGAAACAATCCTAACTAGTGCCGAAAACAATTCACAAGCAAGCGCAAAACTTTTAATTTTTGATGAAAAGTGGTCATATGATCACTAAAATTACATACTTATTACGTATACCTATACGTATAAATTAAAAACAGTGAATTTATTTATGGAGATCTTTCTACTAGGAAGAGTTGTTCATGATATTTTTAGTAATGAAATTCAAAGAACTCGAATTTTGAAGAAGACAAAAGCTGACGAAATTTGAAAAACAAAAACCTATTTTAATCCACCAAGTGGTGAAATAATGCCTTTTTCGTGTCTCTCATTTTATCACGTACAATAATGTGGTATTTTTTTTAATTACTTTCTTTGTTTCTTGATCGAAAACAAAAAAAAATTGTTCTTGCATCAACTATGATGTACAACCTAGAAAATAAAACAAGGTTTAAGGTTTTTTTGCTTCGCCACCTTGAACGACGCTATAAAATTTCGATCACTCTTTACCATGTAATTCCCACTCTTCACCCTCACGGAACGACCGAAATTAGCTCTGCGCCTAATTCGTATTACTGTTTTTGAATTAGTTGATTTTAACAACAAAATTTCCAAAATAACTATAAAATTAGTTAAAATTGAGAATTTACTTTGCTGAAAAAACTCTTATTTTTAGAGAATGTGTTTAGTTGGTGAATATCCTGGGCACAAACCAGCAATATTTCAATCCAACACGAAATTCTCATTGACAACTAATTTTGTTATTAAAATCAGAAAATTTGTTTCTATTTATCCATCACCATGATTACTGAAGGACAGCACAAAGAAAACAAAACTGAAATGGGTATTATTAACAAGTTTATTAGCCAAAAACTCATGAGAAGTGTCAAAGCAAAACAATCCATTAAAAATCTAAAAAGGACAGTCTTATTGAAACTGCTTGAAAATTGTTTTGATGTTTTTCGCATGTGTTCGATATATCTTTATTTAAATTTCTAAACCGATATGTAAAAATGTCGTAAACTGTTAGTGGAAATCGTATTTATTCAGAATTTGTGCGCACTTGAAGCGATTGTTTTTACGCGGAACAGTGAAGTTAATTTCGAATGTTTCACTCTAATTGTGATGAAGTTTTTTTGTATCTTCAAACCTTCCGAGTTGCGCCGTCCGGTGTACTACTTGTATTCGGTTTTTGTTTTCCGAGTGCTCAAAGTTTTCAGTGAGAATGAAGAAAACAGTGATTTAGAAGAAAAAAATTGAAAAAGATGTTTATGTTTCGTTTATGTCTTTTTCTCCAATACAACATCGTATTTATACCTGCCAATATAGAAAAGACAACCGCGTCTGAATTTTTTTCGGCGGTAGTGTGCCATCTAGTGACTAGTAGTCATTACGGTGTTACCGTTTCGGTGACAGGGCGCCATATAGCTGCAGATTGCAGAAGCCAATCCAACCATTCATATTGGTTGAAAACAACATTTTATTTCTTTAATTCAACTAAAAAATTAGTTGAATGGAAATGAAATGTGCCTTAGCTAAGAAATGACAGCACGTTTAATTTGTGAATTCAACTAAAAAAAATAGTCATTTCAACAAATATTTTATTATTATTAAGAGAATGAGAATAAAAAATCTAAATCAGCAGAAGTAAGATTTTTTTTGTTGTCTCAAAAAATAACTAACTAAAATCAGCAAATCAACTAAATTTTTCGCGAAAATGCTGATTTCGGTCGTTTCGTGCTGTGATTAGTTGTCTGTAGTCTAAATTTGTTTGATGAATAAATAAATAAATAAAAAGTTTATACCCTTTGAATGACCATATAATCCAAGCTTTCAATATGACAGATATAATCTTGTCCAAAATCTATTCTCCAAAGCGCTGGAATTTTATTTCTAGATTTCAGAACAAAAAAAGATCAGGTGATTTTTGATTTTTTATAAATTAGAAAAATCCCTTTTGAGAGATAAAAAAATAAAGTATATTTCACACAATCACCGAAATCAGATTATTCAAATTTCAAAATTATATCCTAACATTTGGAAAAATTTACATGGGTAGAACGAGAAATTTTTGGAAAAGGATTTCATAAAGAGTTGAATATTGCAATTGATTTCAGAAAGTTACTAGTAATTTTCTGATAATATTACTGTATTTAAGAAACCATTCAGGAGTTCTTCAAATCATGTAAAAATGCGACATGCATTTTGAGAAATCAAAGCTTTATAATATTGTTTTACAGGCGACTCACATGCCTTCCGTACAATATTTATCGAATTTCAATGTTGTTTTTTCTAATCAAAATATACGAAAATTACGAATAACTAAACTCTCAGCCCCGCTCACAAACAATGGAAACAAGATTTATACTCAGTCGACACCTCGGAGGGACAATCATCAAATCATTTTTTTCAGTTAGACATTTATTTATTTTTTTTTAAGCGAAGTACGTACCGATTTCAACAAACTCGTTTGAAAGCTACTACCCGCATGGGCATGGCTGCCAAATGGCTGACTAAACGCTGCCAGCTGGAAAAATATGGCTGGCAGACATTCTGGTGACCGACTGCCTCTCCGCTGCACAGATATACAACTCAAACGATACAACCGTATTCCCCAGGATTTTTCCACACCGAATTCTTTGACATTTTCAGTGAAGGTGCAAAGATGAAAACGCTCGGCTATCTAAGATACAGGCGACTATGTTTTGCAAAATTGGATTTGACAGCCGTCACTGACACAATTTTGACAAGCCGTCTGGTGGCCATGGCTGCCCAGGTATCCAGAAGACCGAGCGGGTATTGGGTTGTGAATCAAGTTCGAAGAGTCACTTTCTGCTCATAACACCCATTTTTTCTATCCGCACTTTTTGTCGTGAATACGACTTACTTTACTATGGGGTGCCTTTTCAAAATTTACCCTCTGATAGAGTGATAAGTTTTTGATCGTGAATATCTCTTGTTGTATCTAACGAATCAACATAATTTTTGCTACATGCCATCGGAAATATGATCACAATTTTATGATCAATTATTCAGTTGTGTGACATAATCTCAAATAATTCAAAATTAAACTTTTCTGAAATGTTTGGTATAAACGAGTATCAAAGAGGATCGTATTTTTAAAGCTCATAGCTCAGTGATCTGTGAAAGGATTTATATAATCACCAATAGAATCGAAATTTTTCAACTTAAACGTGTACAGCAACAGCATTGAAGTATTTCAATAGTACACTATTGAAAAACCTGTCTCATTTGACCCATGTCAACACCAGCCAATCAGAACGCGTTCTGAGGAAGAGAACAAAATATCTGCTGCTGTACAACAAATCGTTCGAGAAAATGTTCCGAACAGGGTTTAATATTGTAGTGAGTTCCATAATTTGATTCTTAAAATTATGTATGCGGCTATTTTTATAGCCGTTAGGACCGCCCATTAGTGAAAAAGCTACAGACGAAATCTCGTAAAAAGAAACCTCTCAACAAAAATTGGATCAGTTTGGATTCTATCGCCACTGCGAGCAGATGTATTTTGTGTCGTTTGCAAAGCTAGTTTCGCTTCCGACAAGAACGATTACGTCACAGCTTCCAGTTGTTTGCATTGGTGAAAAAACAACGAAAAGTGGACAATGGAGAGCATCACACAAAATCACAATTTTCTAAAGAACTATTAGGATTTCTTGCTCGTAAATCGAAGGTAAATATTCTCAGTTTAGTGCAAACCTAGAACTGTTTGATTTGATTTGTGCACTTTTTGCTGTGTGAAATTCACAGTAATCGAGATCAAGTCAAGCCTTCTTTGTTTTTGCGAAAAATGTGGAAAAGGGGAATGCTTGCATAATTCATACAATTTATCAACTAATTGATATTCAGAAGTGTTAAGGAACATGTCAGTTGTTTTCGTATTCACGACATCCAGTTATGTCTCTGACATTACCCACCCGCCTTTTTCAGGAAGTAATCAATGATCACAGTCAAATGTATTGTTGCTGATACTTTTGGTTTCAAGAATGTTGTCGTAAATGCATCGTAAGAATTGAGTCATCGAAACAATCTGGTGTAAAAAATTAACACAAAATTCGTGTATGGATTTATCCTGACGAAAAAAATAAGTTTAATGACACTGTTTGAATGACATTATACTTAGTGGTATACTAAGTGGATTAAGAAATAGTGTTTTACTCAAATTATTGACTATTTGTTTCTACACATTTCGTGTTTATCTATCAAGCTAACAAAACGAAACTTTTTGCCTTTCTCTATAGAAAGATATTAGAATTGCTGGAAAAACCGACTTTCGAACGGAGCCTCGGAAACCCATAGTGTTATATACCATTCGACTCAGTTCGACGAGATCGGAAAATGTCTGTGTATGTGTATGTATATGTGTGGGTGTGTATGTGTGTGCACTTTTCGAAAATATTTGAACGCGTTCAATTTTCTCAGATGGCTGAACCGTTTTTAACAAATTTGGCCTCGTTTGAAAGCTACTGTTGGGCCATTGATCAAGTTCAAAGATCGAATGGCTGTGACTTTAGATTCCGATAAAACACGTTGATTTTTACCGCTCTTATGTATAAGGGTGCCAATATTTTGGGATCACCTCTTATTTCGTAAAGCGCTAGTGCTCAAAAGTTTAAGCACCTCGAAAAATGTCCTCATGCAAAATTTGAGCTAAATCGGACATGCGTATGGGGTGCTGCCCGACGGTTAAGGTTTGAAAATTTTCGATCTTGAAAAAGCACCATAGGGAGGAGTAAATGAAATTTCAAAAATCGAAAATTTTGTTTGATGCCGAAACTCTTAAAACTTTTTTTTTTTAAATCAACTTTCTGGGACTTAGAAAAATTTAGATATTTTTTCTAAGTCCCAAAAAGTCGATTTAAAAAAATAAATTTCTCGAGATGACACTTCCACTAAATGAACTAAGAAGGGTTTTTTAGATTAGCATCACTCTTCTCATATAAATAGGCAACGTAAATGCCAAGCGCTTGATTGCAAAAACGATACCGAGTATGTGACATAAACACTGGAGCATGCTTTGGTGAACCACTCGATTCAATCTGAATTAATTAGTGTCAAAAATGAGCCAAAATTAGTGTCAGAAATTATTTCATAAAAGGATAAAAAATTCATGAGACTGCTTTGAAGAAAAAGAAAGGTATTATCACACCACTAGGTGGATTAAGAAGGGTTTTTCTCTTTCTAGTCAAACCATTCGACAACCCGAATAAATAATATTTCAAAAAAACAATACGATTTGCTGTTACAAAACCAGCCCCAACTATGCTTTGACCGTTGAAAAATATTTTAATGTATTGTTATACACTATTCAATTAATTGTGAAAATTTTTTTTTACAATAGAATGTATAGGTTGTTAAGTATCGTAACAATTTAAATCATAAAGTTTTCTCATATATGTTTTCTTGAAAACCAATAAAATGTACAGTTTGCATATTGTTTGAAACAGCACGTGTACAATAAATTCAATTGTAGAATCGTAGAAACAATATATTGAATCGTTGGAAATGAAAAAAATCTTGTCAAGATACAATAAAATGTATTGTAACCCATATATCTAATTTTGAATCAATTGTTTATGCTGTACAATCAATGGTTTATTTTTTACGAGAAGCCATCTTAGAAATAGGAGAAAGGGCTGCACTGTATTTGAGTGAATCATCGATGCGATAAGGCAATAGTCGAAAGTGGTGAGTACTTTTTTTTTATTTTTTTCCTTCATCAGTTTAGTAGCTACAACGCAGGCAATCAAAGGTAAAAAATTGCAAAAAGTCTTGGTCGAGATGGGAGTCGAAGCCTAGATCCTAGATCTAAAATCTTGATCAGCCGAACTCAGTCTCAAACTCGGTTGAAGAGGTTGGGCATTTCTAGCAAAAACATGAAAGACAATGTGTTTCAATAATAGCCTTATCTTTAGATTGGTTGTAAAGTTTTCAGGAAGAAAAATCGTAAACTTACCGTTAAATATCCACTAGGGACAAGATTGCATGGGAAAAAGATGAAAAGGTTTATTTTCTCTCTCCACCAAACTATATTTTTGCGCCCGAGGTGAATCTATGAACTTTAAAAAATCAGTACATGTGTCGTTTTCGTAGGAAATTTAACGAGGACGAGGACATTCAAAGACTTCAAAACAATCCGACATTCTTAGAAAAAGTTATTGAAGGAAAACCGACACAAGGTCCGAATAATGATACATTCCTTAATATATCTAGCACCACTGCTGCTAGTGCTGGTAATATGATTTTGCTTTCTTTTATTATGCTATCATTGTTGATCTGAGTTGTTTGATATCGATAGTTACTCAGCTTAGAATTAGATTCTTTTTAAGTAACAAACCATGCTCCAAACCTTACTGGAAAGACACAAAAAAGTCATGTGAATTATATTTTTGTTTGCATAAAATAGCAATATCCATATCTTTCAAACTATAAAAGATAGAAAGTTTGTATTTTCATAAAAGTTATTGGATTTGAGTTTTTCAAAAATATTGCAGAATACTTCAAAAACTTATTCAAATTAAAAAGTTGGCCTTTTTTGTGTCTTTCCAGTGAGTTTTGAAGCATGGTTTGTCACTTTAAAAAAAATTTCATAAGCTTTTTAAGTTTTAGAGTTCATAGGTTGATCTCCAGTCGATTTTGTTGTAAAAAGTGAATTTCTTCATACTAAATCCCATACAAACTTTAAACCTCGGGCGCGAAAATATAGTTTCGTGTATCGAGCAAAAATTTTGCTTAGTTCTTATAGGACCCAAAAGGAACACGAAAAGTTTGTGAAGCTAAAAACAATATTTTATCCCACCCTACCTATCAACTTACACAAAACATTTCTGAATTACAGAACAATTTGCGCGTTCTCATGCTGGATCTCTATTCAGTAAATCAACAAGGAATGATTATGTTGAGAGAGTTGTAACTAACACGGTTTCAGTACGATTATTTGAGCACTTTTTCTTATGGATAAGGGGATGTAGGAAAAGGTCACATAATCTTCAAAAAACAATTAGATAGTACTTGACACGCTCAAAACATGAAAATTAAAATTCGTCCCTCAAGCATTTCTCCGAGGTACGGGAGACCCTTGTCGGATGAACACGGCTCCGTCACATACATACCATAAATGGAATGATTTTTGCCATCGAAGGTATTCAACGTAGAACGTAACTATGTTAAAACAATGTGTGATGGCTGTTTTCTGCCAACGCTTCCCAACCCAGGCCAGTATCGAACCCGTAGTCGTCGACACTATATGAACTATAGTCACGTGCTAGTGGCAGACCAAAATGGTTCGAGCTCGCGATCACAGCGATGATAACAATCTTGTTTCACCTCGTCGTATAATTTTTTTTTCCTGTCCCAGTCTTCAGAGAGACGTGGTAAACCTTTTTGCTGCTCGTGGTGTATCCTTCCCATAGCCTACCAGTGACTGTCAGTTTCAATTTGGTTAATAATTCATTCGGTGTTTTTTTTATTGCCATTCTTCAGTGGTTAAGCTTTTCGAGTTCCCATTCAAGTAACACTCCATGATGGTGGATGTAGCAGCTGAACTGTCAGCATGACAGAAATACGCTCCGTTCAATTTGGAAAGGGATTTACTGTCTGAAAGCTTTGTCGATTCTGTTTCGGATCGGATACTATCGACAGTTGGAAAATCCGGTGCAATGTTGTCCACTACAAACTGACATCATACATACTCTACACGAATACTGCAAACCAGCCGATAGGTGAAACAGTAGTGAGGATTGGGACCGCTGAATATTTGATATCGTTCGGATCACCCGATAAAGTGAAACAACAAATTGCACTGTGGCGGCCATTGGGATGCGAGAATATCAATTTTCCAAATCATTTCATGGCTGTAGGTGAGACAGTTTCTAATTATGGATCTGATTACTGGCATTAGGCTTTTATTTAGAGCAACTTGACATGGACCATATAAGGCCCCAAATTGGTGACGCGTGATGTTTATCAGTACTGATTCAATTATCAGTGTTCATGGTTATTTCAGAGTACTCTAAAACTCTAATTCAAGCGAATTTAATTTACGCGTTATGTTTAAATTTCCGATTCAATTCCTGTGATAATCGCGTAAAAAAGGTTTTCGCATAATGAATGACATTTGAATGTTTGGATGATGTGGTCCACGTGATGCGTAATTCTCCAAAGCACATATTTTTATTTGCAGCTATTCCGGCAAAGGCTGGCAAATGAAATCTATGGCTGTGCTAGAAAAAAAATTACGTATCATGGGATATCAATTCACCCTTATTACTAATAATCAGGAGTCTCCATTAAGAATAAAATCGGCCAGTTCGGGACAAATTCAGTTCGAATAGGTAACCAATTCCAGGCATAAGATGGCTAGCTTTAAACTACCTAACGACAAACTGTCAATTTCCAGCGCCTCCAATTAAATCCAATCCGAGATCGATCCGGAATGAATCTTGATTTTATACCGAAGCGTATGTCAAATGGAGTCGATTCCTGATCAGTCATTTTATCACCACAAAGGATCACGAACAATTGATCTCAGTATGGCCGGATTTGGTTCAACTTCTTAATATTACAAAAAGTCTAAATTGACTCTCACTCTCATCCAACGTTTTGTTGATCTGAAAATTTTTATATACTTGTACTTGAATTCTTCCTATTAAAAGTGTTGTGGAGCTGTTCATTATTTTGACATATCCAATACCAATACCACTGTTGGGAACTGTTCTCAAGGATGCCAGAAAACGGTATGAGAAATTGATACGTAATGGTTTAATTTTCCAAAAGATTTTCATACCTTTCGAAAAACTGTACAATGTTCGCCCGCTATGCTGGGTAAGTAAAACCAAAACTCAATATTTTATGGGAGGAGGAAAATTAAAATATTTTAGTTAGATTTACTCCAAATAGAATAAGTACAGATTTGAAATGACTGAGCGAAAACATATATTGAAGAAGCCAAATGAATGAGAAAGTCACAGAAAAGATGATTTCTTTGAAAAAGATACGCTCAGAGGCAGGACTGGAACCTGCGTTCTTATGTAATGCGTACATACGCGATTACCATTTCCGCCACCACGAGCTATGGTAGACACAGTTCTACAACAGCATCGAGTTCGTAAGCGTACATCGAACAATGATCTAAATCCTAACCGCCTCACGACCGGTAACCAGTAACATCGTCTCCGTTCATCAAAAAAGACACTAGTCTTCTCGCTTTATACCTATTTTCCACTCAAGCACTGGTTCGCACCGGTCATGAAGAGGCTAGGATTTAGATCATATTTCGATGTACGCTTACCAACTAGGTGCTGTTATAGAACTGTGTCTACCACAGCTTAGGGTGGCGAAAATGGTAAATGCGTATGCACGAATTGCATAAGAACGCAGGTTCGAGTGCTGGATCTGAGCGTATCTTTTTCCAAAATATCTTCTTTTCTGTGAGTTTCTAATCTATTTGGCTTCTTCAATATATGATTTCACTCAGTCATTGCAAAACTGAAGTTTTACGCAATTGCCGATATTTCATGGGTTTACCATGCACTGTCGAAACTACCCATGCAGCATCAATCATAGTAACCCATGAGTCAGCAGACAAAATTTGACAGCTCTATCAGTCGAACTCTAACCGTGATGAAAAAAAAAACAATGAGACAACTCCGTTCAGAAGTGTACGCGTTCAAATAACGACACCCCGCCGCGTCGAAAACGGACATCGTGCGGCATTTAAGAGTTAAATGATTTTTCAGGGCGACCCAAGACGGAAATGAGCTCAGCAAATATTGTATATAATCACTCCCAGGTAACCAGTAAGCACTAATAATGGCATTAAAATAGCCTTTAATGAGCACCAAGAATGCTTATAGCTCTGCTTCTCTGCTTATCTGCAATCTGAAAGCTCATCTGTTGCAAATCAATCAGAATTCAGCTTTCAGAATGCACACCAGCCATAAATAAGCATTATCTATGAATAGCTGTATATTTTGCCAATGTCGGCCTTAATTCAGTCTCAAGTGCGATTGAAATGCCAATTAGTGATTATTTGTTGTGATAATGCGGCATTATTATATGTTTTTTAATTACCGGGGCTTTCATATTACTAATGCGGGTGCGGTGCGGTATGTATTCATAGTACTATTCACAGAAAATTTACATACTGTGATAAGATCTGTAGAAAAACTTGCACATCCAAAACCTCTTCAGAAAAGGCCTACCAACGTAACGTAACGTAACCGATGATCCATCCAAAAACTACCTGAAGTTCAGGCCTTAAAATCCACCAGCGTAACAAAGTGCATTAATGAACTTATCGTTTTCGGTCCATATTCGTGATGCCACATGCGATCAATAGGACAATTGTGATTGGTCTAGGCCATCCAAAAAATAAATGAAGTACATAAACTGCTGAATGTTCGTGTAGATCTTAAGACCTGTTTTCACTGAAGTTCTTGAACGACTGGGAATGTTCCGAGAAAAGGTCAAAATACACAAGTGAGCAGTATGTAGCGTTACGACTATGAGCAGCATTGAAAAACTATACATAGACTACTGAATGCTCGAGTATATTTTAAGACCTGTTTTCACCGAAATTCTTGGACGACTGGGAACCTACCTGGAACAGCTATAAATAGACAAGTCAGCAATGTGTCGCTCTGAAAATATGAACCACAAACAAAAAAGGTATTAACCGTTGTAGTTCTTGCTGTGACACAGTATAATCACAATACTCCAAGTGTTTCTTGGATATTGAAACATCTCTGGAGCATTTCCATAGTCTCAGAACATACTTAGAGGGTCCTTAGGCGCTAAAGCATCGGACGTAGTAGGATTGTTATTTACACTAAAATCAAATGAAAATTGAAAAACTTTTTTTTACGGAAAAAAAATAAATAAAGCGATGTTTTATTCAATTTACGCGAAATTCAATTCACGCACCCCCGGCTCTGCGCGTGAATTGAGGTTCCAGTGCAATGACATTTGTTTTAAAAGAACCGGCTAAGTTTGTATCCGGTTTTTGAATTCCAAATTAATTTGTCCGGTACTTGCAAAAAAGATGTTTCTAAAGAGTTATTGCATTGCAAAATCCATGCCCGGTTTTTGCACTCAATGTTTTTATCCGGTTTTTGCACTCAAAAATATGAGTTTTCCAAATTTAGTTGAACTTATCCGATTTTTGCATTCAGCCTTTCATGTTATCTATACCAAAATCAAATAAAATTACCTTTTTCAACGCGAAAAATGTGTAATAACGCAAAATTTGATTCCGTCTTCAACTGCGCATAAATTAAGATTACGAGATTTTTTCATGCAAATCAATGTAAGGTTTAGGATACTTTATTCGAAGTAGTAAAAATATCAATCAGTAGCTAAATCGGCACATCACGAATACCACATTTTTCGTCCCGGGTTGGCGGTTCAATGCATGGGACGCTGGTCATACAAGCCAGTTGTCGTATGTTAGAGCCCCGATCTGGAAGGATTCTTAATGTCCGTAGGATCCATAGTACTAGCCATGCAATGATTCTGTACACTAAGAATCGACTGCGAAGTCTGTTGAAACAGAAAGGCCAAATTCCACAAAAGGAATGTAATGTCAAGACTTTGCTTTTACATTTTTTTTAATGCGACTCAGTCGTGAAACAATTTTTCCACATCTTCACAACTAGTGAAGTGCTGCTCAGCAAGTGCGTGAAACATCAACGAAAACAGATGATAGTTGGAAGGACCCGGACCCGAATCCGGAGAGTATTGCGGGTGGGGCAAAAGTTCGAATGTCTCGGAGAGCATTCCGGTCGTTGTCCAAGCCGTCTGTATTTAAAGCTTGCTTCATTTAGAATTGGAACAAACTTTTTCTCATATTGTGGCGCTCCTGGTGGACGGTGTGCACAGTTATTTGGAAAAACCATTGTGGTCAGCTTATAGGCTAGCTAAACAGCTGAAAATGCCCAGAAATACCGTATGGCGCGTTATCAAACGGTATAAGGAAACATTGACGACGATTCGGAAGCCTCAACCCAATCGTCGGAGTGGAACTGTCGACCGGAAACTGCGTGGTAAAATTTTGAAGACGATTAAGAGGAATCCTAATCTGTCGGACCGTGATTTGGCCAGAAAATTCGGTGCTGCCCATAATACCGTGAGAAGAACTCAACTCCGGGAAGGAATCAAGTCGTATCGAGCTAGCAAACAGCCAAATCGGACCATAAAACAGATTGGTGTGGCCAAAATTCATGCTCGGAAACTATATGACCAGGTGCTGACCAAATTTGACGGGTGTCTTCAGATGGACGATGAAACCTATGTCAAGGCTGACTTCGGGCAAATCCCAGGTCAAAAATTTTACTTGGCAACGGTTCGGGGGGATGTTCCAGCCAAATTTAAATTTGGTTTTGCCGACAAAGTTGCAAAAAATTTATGATTTGGCAGGGCATTTGCAGCTGTGGCAAAAAGCGAACGTTTTTGTTACAAATAAGACAATGACATCGGAACTATACCAAAAAGAGTGTCTCCAAAAACGAATTTTGCCGTTCATTCGATCCCACGACCCTCCCCTAATGCTTTGGCCAGATTTGGCAAGCTGTCATTACCGCAAAGTCGTTCAAGAATGGTATGCAGAGAAAGGGGTCCAGTTTGTTCCGAAAAACCTTAACCTACCCAACTGTACCCAGTTCCGCCCTATTTAGAAATACTGGGCAATCATGAAGAAGAGACTCAAGGCAAAGGGAAAGGTTGTCAAAGACATCAATCAGATGACGACCTGGTGAAAAAACGATGGAAGAAAAAGGTGTGCGCCGCCTAATGAGCCATGTTACAGGAAAAATTCGAGAATTCCTTCGAAACCGTGACGAATAATTTTATCCGTATTTTTTCTTAAAAGTATGAAGAAAACGCTACATTTGTATGAAAAAAGATCTTGAATTCAATAATAAATAACTGAAATACAGTCAATTGCCTTTTTATTTTTTATTTAAAAGATATTTTTATTCAGGCCTATTTGCGTACAAGCTTTACGTGGCCGAATTAGCTGAATTTTTAAATAAAGAATTTTTTGAAGTGGATCTCGTTGTCACTCTTTTTCTAAGAGGAGAAGAGCTTCCATTTCCCTCCTGCGAGGATTGAGGGGCACTTTGTTCGTGGCTCGTCTCGTCCTCCATTGCCGCATCGGTGGTTTTGTTGTTGATTTCCGTCTTCTTTTCGTTTTCCTTGTTGTTCGCAGTTTTGAGCTAGTTGTTAGTTGCGGTAGAAGCGCCTTGTTGTACATTGGTTGTCTTTGGTTGAAGATGTTCTTTTCGCAGTTTCAGTGCAAGGTTTACCGTAGTGTGCAGGTTGTTCACAAAACCGACATGTAGGCACAAATCTCCAAATATCAAGGGGAACGTGCCATTTGAGCCAATTTGTTCTGATACATTATTAGCGTCTAGATGCATTCGTTCTTTAAGTGAGATTTCAATTTCATTTGCTGCTGGTCTAACTTTGCAACGCTTGAAATCTATACAAATTGAATTCGATCTTGCAGGCTAAGTTTCAGGCTTTATTAAATCGTATTTGACCATTCCGTACACTCTATTGTTTATTGCACTGTATTGTCTTTGTTTCTTTTGCTTCGACCGCAAACGATTTTCGACTGTGTAGGGTGAGATGCGAGCACGAACTGGCTATTGTCTTTGTTCCAATTCTATCTGAAGCAAGCTTTACAGTCTCCCCGGGTTTGAGAAGTTTGTAAATCAAGACTCCTTCATGATCCCACCAACCGTATTCTTTCCGAAGCGATTAGGTTTTTCAGTTGATGTCAATACTTGACCAAGGTCAAAAATAAATCCATTTCTAATCTTCCGTTATGACCCGGTTATGACTCTTTGTTTCATGTCGAGAAAACTAAATTTCGCTCATTGTTTTTCGCTTTACCTGCTGTCTATCATTCTGCTCATGAGAAAGCCTTTTTCTTACCTTCTGAATCTTTCTGAAATGACTTGGGCACTAAATGTTTGGATTGATCAGTGAGTTATTTTCTTCCACACTGAAATTTCCACTGAAACGATTAAACTAACGTTCACAAGTCGTGACCGACAGAACATGTTCCCCGTACACTTCAACAAGAACTCGGTGGGATTCAGCAGCACTTTTTTCAACACTTCACTTCACTATATATGTATGACACTTGCACTTGCAATTAACAAAACAGCAACGGTTTTTGTTACAGCAAAGTAAAAAAAATGATGCAAGAGTTTCGAAAGAGAACTAATCCCTGTCTGTAGAAACAAAAAAAAGAAACCTGCATTAATACCTGGCACGTAGTAACATAGTTTGCAACCGTCTATTCATTCAGTAGAAAACATAGAAAGTAACCGGTTAATCTGAATAGAAAACTAAATCCGCTGATCATCCGACTGTCAACAGATTCACACACACATGAATTCTTTTTGCGATACCAAAATAATTCATACTAGGTCTTAAATTTATTTTCGATTCGATACCGTCCGGACCGCCAGCCAAGCATCGATGCTTCCCAATTCGACTGGCTACAGATTCGAGTGAGCTACATATGAATAAAATATTGCTTTCAAGAGATCCATTTACGGAAAACTTCCATGATTTCGTTATTCCCCCCAGTAGTTGTTGATGATGATGCAAAATGCATAACCATAAGATGCACCAACATGCACCCGTGAGCTTCAAGCCTTCAACAGGCGGCTCTCCGAAGACGGCTGACAGCTTGTTCTAAAATCAATACTTTATGCTGATTTCGTCCGTTCCGAGCCGGATCTCCTTTGCTGGGTCGGGCCAGGGCGGTCTGAGCACCGAAAGCCGAACGACCGAACGAATAGGCCTTTGAGAATAATTGGAATGGTATCACAGAGCTATTAGCATTAATTTGCGTACCGCATTTTTCCACCAGTTACCTTAAGTTGAGTGTTCCCAGTAGAACGAGGATAGAGCAACTGGTTCACACTGGTGCTGAATATTCTGCCAATCCATGCATACGTCAGATTTAAATCGAGTCATACCATAGCTATGGACACGAAAAACAATGAATCGATTGATTTCTCATGGAGTGAACAAAATTAATGCAACATAAAAATTACGATCAATTCGGCGGAAACAATTGGTCTTGTTAGAAACCCAAGATTAATTACGGTACATTAGAACCGCAAATAGGGTGTGACATATATAGTTTTTTTTTCTTTAACCGTTGTGCACTCGAAAAAAAAAACACCTTTAACCACCCGAATGGGTACCCGGGTACCCATTTTTTTAAATCGCTGTAAGTTGAGCATTTTTCAACCGATTGAAGTAATTTTAGCACTGTTGGATTCAGGAACTTAAGCTCTTTGGGATTGGTACCCATAAAGATGGACATGGTGCTCCTGGTTCCCAGGAACCCGGATATCCTAAATGAGTTCCGACATCGAGGCATTTATACACGGATTTCACGTATTTTTGTAATCTTATCTAAGAATTGCTATATGAAATCAAGTGCTATGCTGAGTTGTTATGTTTATATATTTCAGGGGGCATCCGTTATGTACGTAACATAAAATTTTGAATTTTTCTACCACTCCTTTCCCCCTTTGTCGAGCATTTCTCAATCTTTTCACCATGTATTGTCACGTATTTTTGAAACCTCTCCCCCCTAAACGCGTGACGTACTTTATGTATGTTCCCTTATATACTTCACTTTCTTATCTTCAGTTTGAAAATTATTATGTACTTCAGGCCTATTGCGAGGAGCACGCAATACAATTTTTAATTCTGGCAACAAACATTTCGAAACATCACGAAGTTACTTCCCAAACAGTTTCGTTCTCATTTATATTTCCTTTTTTTCGTTCTATGAGAGTAAGTCCAGAATAGGCCAACTACCCTTTAGATGACGTCATTTTTCTACAAAAGGTTCATTTTGGTACGGCCTTTCTCAAATAGCTGGTTTGGAAAAGTTTCAAATTAGTAAATGACATTTATGGTGGAAAACACAAGTGTCGGAACATTCTACGGAAATCCGGATTAACGGGAACCAGAAGAACCTACTACAGCAATATACACGGCCATCGAAAAGTGGATAAATTTCTGAATTTACCCGTACTGAAAAAATTCAAATCGGATGGAATTTGCCTTAGTTACAAGCATTTTTATTTGTGGGTACCCGGGTACCCATTCGGGTGTTTACGTAATAAAAAAAATTTGAGCCCCCCCATTCGACCCCCCTTACTGTAAAATGAAAAGTCAAAGCATGAGAAGTTATGGTCCAACTAGTTCTTGGAATTGACCGAATTGCAGAATCTTAGTTTAAACCTAACTCAGAAATTTCTTATTTTGAAATTCGAAAAGGTACCCGGGTACCCATTCGAGTGCATAAGGGTTAACAAAGAGCAATTGGCTAAACATTTCTTGGCTCGTATAGATGAGAATGTGCACTATTCAATTCTCGAGTCTGATTTTGCTAAGTGAAAAACTAAATTCAATGGAACAAGAAATGTGCACGGAACGACCGAAATCAGCATTTTCGCGAAAAATTTAGTTGATTTGCTGATTTTAGTTAGTTATTTTTTGAGACAACTAAAAAAATCTTACTTTTGCTGATTTAGATTTTTTATTCTCATTCCCTTAATAATAATAAAATATTTGTTGAAATGACTATTTTTTTTAGTTGAATTCACAAATTAAACGTGCTGTCATTTCTTAGCTAAGGCACATTTCATTTCCATTCAACTAATTTTTTAGTTGAATTAAAGAAATAAAATGTTGTTTTCAACCAATATGAATGGTTGGATTGGCTTCTGCAATCTGCAGCTATATGGCGCCCTGTCACCGAAACGGTAACACCGTAATGACTACTAGTCACTAGATGGCACACTACCGCCGAAAAAAATTCAGACGCGGTTGTCTTTTCTATATTGGCAGGTATAAATACGATGTTGTATTGGAGAAAAAGACATAAACGAAACATAAACATCTTTTTCAATTTTTTTCTTCTAAATCACTGTTTTCTTCATTCTCACTGAAAACTTTGAGCACTCGGAAAACAAAAACCGAATACAAGTAGTACACCGGACGGCGCAACTCGGAAGGTTTGAAGATACAAAAAAACTTCATCACAATTAGAGTGAAACATTCGAAATTAACTTCACTGTTCCGCGTAAAAACAATCGCTTCAAGTGCGCACAAATTCTGAATAAATACGATTTCCACTAACAGTTTACGACATTTTTACATATCGGTTTAGAAATTTAAATAAAGATATATCGAACACATGCGAAAAACATCTAAACAATTTGCGAGCAGTTTCAACAAGACTGTCCCTTTTAGCTTTTTAATGGATTGTTTTGCTTTGACACTGCTGTCCTTCAGTAATGACGGTGATAGATAAATAGAATCAAAGTTTCTGATTTTAATAACGAAATTAGTTGTCAATGAGAATTTCGTGTTGGATTGAAATATTGCTGGTTTGTGTCCAGAATATTCGCCAACTAAACACATTCTCTAAAAATAAGAGTTTTTTTCAGCACAGTAAATTCTACATTTTAACTAATTTTATAGTTATTTTGGAAATTTTGTTGTTAGAATCAACTAATTCAAAAACAGTAATACGAATTAGGCGCAGAGCTAATTTCGGTCGTTCCGTGTGCAACTGAAAATCGATTTGTGGTATTTCATTCCTATCATTATCAGCTATTTATCATACGAATCCGTTCGGTACCCACACCTCCGGAACTGTTCAATCAAATCAGATGAGAATGTGGATTCATTATTAGCATACTGGATGGGGAGGAGTCAAGGCAAATGATGATCGTCAATCTTACACTTTTATAATCAACCCTGAAAGTGTATTGAAAAAAAAACTATGTTCCGGGCTGCGTAGCAAAAGTGACGGAATAAGAAGACCTACCGCAATTTATCCAACATGTTGTTAAAGTACTTACACTGCCATAACATCCGCGTGGTAAGCATAAACAAACCCATTCCTTTCAACTGCCTTCAGTCAACAGCAGCAGCAGCAGAAACATCAGCATGTTCAGCAGTGCGGAACTGGTCCCCGTGTGTTGTCACAACGGAATTCACCACGCCGTCGCCGATTCAAGTGCCTCTCGTGCAACTTCAGTACAATATGTGCTGGTAACTCCCTTTTTCAGTAGTCACACAGCCATAGGCCAACCGAGCAATGTGCAAAAAGTGTGTGTGTGCATTTGATGTGGTTGAGAAGCCAAAGCGAATAGACCGGGTGAGAGCTGCTTACGGACGGTACGGCAACACGGCTTGGCCGTAGAAGAAAAACGGCGAAATTAAGGTCAAGGTTGACGAGAATGTAGATTTTCATATCGGCCTGTCAGTTGCATCGTCAGCTGAATAGGCCTTCTATACATATTTTATATCTCCATCCACAGCCAAGTCTGGCCCGAAGCCGGAGAAAAGGTAGTAGGCGTGCGATTGATTGAGATAGTCGCGATTTTAAACGTTGACGTTGACGGAGAATTTCTGCACCGCACAGGACAAGGTTGACGGTGTTGTCGTGCGTATTCAGTTGGGGAAAAATGTTTCAACTGGAGACAGAGTAACCTTATATCCTTAACCATATCAGTTCCATCCAGGCCCGTACCCAGGATTTCGTTTCGGGAGGGGCCCAAAGTTTAAAAATAATGTTACTGAAGATTGCTTATATACCTAATTCTCGGTGTGCCTTCTACGGGTGTTTTTAACAGACACTTTAAACTTTTCCACTGGAACTGTTATTGTATTACATTTCTTTACGTTTACTGTCTTGTTATTTCTGCAAACCATGTCTTAGACCTTCTAAATAATTATATATCCGTTTTTGATTTCGGGAGGGGCCCGGGCCCCTCGGGCCCCCCTCTGGGTACGTGACTGGTTCCATCATTCATCTTTTTATTCAGAGTAAAATCTGTTTCTGCTGTGCTCTATTCATTGGTTCAAAAGGTCAAATGGTGAGATAACTAAGTGCTCGCAGGTTGCGTCTATGATGAGATTTGATCAATAGAATGGCATCGACTGAGAGCTATCACCTTCTGCGTTAGTAGCAGAACAAGAAGAAGCGAACTGGTTTGTATGCTATAGCCTCTGCAGTTGCTAAATTAAATGTAATTGTAATCATAATTGCACACGGAACAACCGAAATCAGCTCTGCGCCTAATTCTTATAACTGTTTTAAAAATAGTTGAATTTAACAACAAAATTTCCAAAATAACTATGAAATTAGTTGAAATTGAGAATTTACTTTGCTGAAAAAACTCTTATTTTTAGAGAATTTGTTTAGTTGGCGAATATCCTGGACACAAACCAGCAATATTTCAATCCAACACGAAATTCTCATTGACAACTAATTTTGTGATGAAAATCAGAAAATTTGACTCTATTTATCTGTCACCATCATTGCTGAAAGACAGCTCGAAGAAAACAAAAATTAAATAGGTTCTATTAACAAGTTTTTTAACCAAAATCTCATGAGAAGTGTCAAAGCAAAACAATTCATTAAAAAGCTAAAAAGAACAGTCGTGTTGAAACTGCTTGCAAATTGTTTTGATGCTTTTCGCATGTGTTACGATATATCCATATATAAATTTCTAAACCGATATGTAAAAATGACGTAAACTTTTAGTAGAAAGTGAATTTATTCAGAATTTGTACGCATTTGAAGCGACTGTGCGTAATAATGTTTTAACGCGGAACAGTGAAGTGAGTTTCGAATGGTGCACTCTAAATTACCTTATGATCAAAAAAGAACCGGAATTTTCATTTTAAAATTTCCGCGCTTGTCCAATCGGTAAACTTTTAAACTTTTATTCTCTCAACGTTGGTAACACTTTTATACATAGTCTGTCAAATTTTGACGCATATCGTACGATTAGTTTTTGTTTGGCGTCTATACAAAAGTTGAAAAATTTTCGTGTGGTGATTTTTATAATGGATGAAAATTTAGAACAACGTGCGGGCATCAAATTTTGTGTTGCAAATGGAATCGTGTCTAGGAAAAACACAGGCATACGAGTGGTATAAACGCTTCAAAGGAGCTTGGATCATGATGAGATCCCTGGCCGCCCAACATCATCTGTAACTGAAGAAAACATTGAATCGGCGAAGCCAATCGTGTTGCACAATCGTTCTGTACCGATTAGAGAGATTGCTGTGTTGTTGGGCATCTCTTATGAATCAGCCAAACACATTTTAACTGATGGTTTGGGTTTGAAACGCGTCGCTTCTCGGCTGGACCACCACCACGATAATGCGCCGGCTCACACAGCGTTGGTTGTGTCGCAGTTTTTGGCCAAAAACTCAACCAATATCATCAACCAAGCACCGTACTCTCCAGATATTGCCCCGTGTGACTTTTTCCTCTTCCCCAGACTCAAATTTCCATTGCGGGGAACGCGTTTTGAGACCATAGAGACCATAAAAGAGAATTCGCTGCGTGAACTAAAAGCCATACCTTCTGCGGCCTATAAAACTTGTATGGGAAATTGGATCAAGCGTTGGCATGCATGTATTGCCGCAGGAGGAGAGTACTTTGAAGGCGATAATAAAGAAATTTATTAAAAATTGAAATTTTGCGTTTTACCTTTTTTTTAATAATAAAAAAATAGGTATAGAATTCGCTCAAACCTTAGAAAAATTTTCCGAGGCCCGGAGGGCCGAATGTCATATACCAATCGATTCAGCTCGACGAACTGAGCAAATGTCCGTGTGTATGTCTGTGTGTCTATATGTGTGTTGTCAACTAAGAGGTCGAGATCTCAGAGATGGCTGGACCGATTTTGATCAAACTAGTCGCAAATTAAAGGTCTCCCCGTCACCCAGAACGCTATTGAATGGTTTTGAGATCGGATGTTTACTTTTTTGAGTTATACGAAGTTTTATGTCAAAATTATGTATTATGTTTTTTGACAGTATCCATCACAATTGACCTTGAAAACAGAATATATTTTCAGACTTAGATTCCGCATGATAATACTTATCCAACAAGCCATAGATTGTTATAATCCGTCCATTTTTAACGGAGATATCAAAATTTTTGTGTAAGCGACCATTTCCCCTATTCCAGCAGTAGACGTTTTGATCGCTGTCTGGCAAAGAAATGCTTGGGAGCAACATAAAACACGACTTTTATACTGCCACAAACATTTGTTTCTAAGTACCCAAAAGACTGTGTACAGCATGATATTTTGCCTCGGACCGTTTTGGCAACATAATTGTTCGAATATGACATAAATAAACTAGATGATGGCAGCATTTTCGAGTTGATAACAATTCCATAATTATATTGATTTAAACCACTTACAGCAATAAATGCTGGTATGTTCCATTACCATATACCACTCGAATCAGTTCGTCGAGATCAGCAAATGCGTGTGTGACAAATAATTTCACTCAATTTTTTTCAGAGATGACTCAACCGTTTTCTACAAACTCAGATTTATATGAAAAGTCGTATTCTCCCAAACAAGGTTCCTGAATTACGTTTGGTTCCGACCTCTGGTTCCGGAGCTACAGGAGGACATATGAAACGAAATTAAAATTGTGTAACTCATTTTTCTCGTAAATGGCTGAACCGTTTTAAGATTCAAATGAAATCTAAGAATTATCTAAGATTCAAATTAGAAGTCTTTAGATTCTATAAGACATCTTGCTTTTCAGTCAGATACAACTTCCGGTCTCGGTTTATCGGTGAGGTTTATCGGGTTTACAGATTTGGATAGTCGATAACCAAAGAAACTTATTTCATTTTTGGTTGTATTCAGTTTTCGTTTCGGAAGGCACCCAAAAATTTAATACGCACTACGATTCCTCAAAGATATCTACATTGATTTTCAAACATCTTAAAACAAATGTAAACTATACAGCTCCTCAGGTGAATTTATCTGACTTCGGCTACACCGAATTGCGAATTCCGGTTCCAGTATCGAATCGTTTCTCAAAGCTCAGTTGTTTTCTCAAAAAAAGCCAAATCGAATTTCAAACACAAAAATTCAAATTAAAATAAATCCAATTTTATCCAATTCTGACTTCCGATTCTGGAATTGTAGGAGGATGAATTTTTAAAATTCTAAGCGATATAGAAGATGACAAGCCTGAAAAGCTTTAAAGTTGGACTCAAAAATATTGCAATTTATTCGTCATATGGCCATACGAATCGGTTTGGATTATGCTGGTTCCTGAATACCGGCTCTGGAAGTGCCTTAAATTACCGTAAACTCTAAATGTTTAATCGATTGTTACACTTTCAGATTCAAATTCGATCCGATTTGCAGTTTCGACATTACAGAGTAATGAGTGATGAAAATCGCAAATTGCCACTTAAAACGACGGACATTTGAATAATGTCATGAAAACTGAAACACCGAAGAATATTCATGCAAAAAACACATGCGGATTGATAAAAAAGGTATCATCTCACTACTAGGTGGATTAAGCACTTTTTTTGTCAAATATTTACTCGTTGCCGATTAACGTTCCGAAAGTTTATTTCATCATTTTCAGGGTACAACGACCCAAAATCTTTTTCTTCAAGTAGAGTCTGGTAGTATAAAATGGTGTCTGTAGATTGGCATAAAGTTTCGGGTCATCGTTTGAATCGTTTGGTACTGCGTCAAATTTTACAATATATGCGATTTCCAAGAATTCTTCACAAATAGTAGCCATAACTTAGCACAACAATATAAGAAATTTCTAATATAAAGAATATTATTTTGTAAGCAGTCACAGTGGCAGCAGTCCCTTGTTTCAGTACTACACTGGACCCTTGGTAAGATTCACTTCTATGAGCTTCTATATTAAACACCCAGACGTTCATAGGCTATGGTGCCCACTTGGTCATTGTTTTTTGTGCTGCTCAGATCCTACTGTCTAACAGCGATTTACAGAAAAAAGTGTTTCTATGTGTTTTGTTTATACATGCAAATAATTTTAATCCAGGACTCAGGGAGGTGTTGACTCCATCGAGATCCGATGACCCATTTTGTATACAGGGCAAATCATGTTCCGAGGTCACCGTTACATCGACCAGCCCCGCCTAAATGAAATGCTTACATCAAATGGATTCTAACGTTACAGAAAGATTCTCGATCCCTTGCAATTGGCAAGCATACGACGTGTGTTTAGAATATGTTCGTCAGTGTTGTGTGAATAATTAACATTTCAGGTTGCATGCAATCAACCCATACGATGAGTCTTGAAGTGCTGGCGGGCGTCTTACCGTTGAAAAACAGGTTCTGGGATCTCTCATATCGACTGCTAATCCGATGCGACATTTTGAATCCGATGGTGATAGAAAACTTTGAAAAGCTCGTCGAGCTTAATTCACAAACCCGTTTTATGTCCTTGTATTTTGACTACATGGCTCAGAATATAAATCCTTCTTCGTTTGTTCCCAATCGTGTTCATTTTGTTGATACTTCTAATTCTACTGTGCTTTTCGACACATCCATGAAAGAAGAAATTTGTGGAATCCCGGATCCTGTACGCCCTCAAGAGATCCCAAAAATTTTTAATAATAAATTTAAAGAAGTCGACTGTAATAAAATGTTTTACACTGACGGATCATATCTAGACGGGTCCACTGGCTTCGGTATATTCAATGTAAATTTCACCGCTTCCTATAAACTCAGTGATCCAGCTTCAGTTTACGTCGCAGAACTAGCTGCAATTCAGTATACCCTTGAGATCATTGACACTCTGCCCACAGATCACTACTTCATTGTATCGGACAGTCTCAGTTCCATTGAGGCTCTCCGTTCAGTGAAGCCTGGAAAGCACTCACCGTATTTCCTGGGGAAAATACGGGAACAATTGAGTGCTTTATCTGCAAAATCATACCAGATTACCTTGGTTTGGGTCCCCTCACATTGTTCCATACGGGGCAATGAGAGGGCGGACTCGTTAGCCAAGGTGGGCGCACTAGAAGGTGATATCTATGAAAGACCAATCTGCTTCAATGAATTTTTCAGTTGCTGTCGTCAGAAAACTCTAGCTAGCTGGCAGAATACATGGAATAGTGGAACTCTGGGACGATGGTTACACTCAATAATCCCACAGGTATCGACGAAAGCTTGGTTCCGGGGGTTGGACGTGAGCCGAGACTTTATTCGTGTAATGTCAAGGCTCATGTCTAATCATTATATGTTCAGCGCGCATCTCCGTCGTGTGGGGCTCGCTGAGAGTGGTGTCTGCGTTTGCGGTGAGGGTTATCATGACATCGAACATGTTGTTTGGACATGTGTCGAGTATTGTGATGCCAGGTCCCAACTCATAGGTTCCCTTCGGGCCCAAGGTATACCACCCTTCGTACCAGTCCGCGACGTCTTGGCAACTCGAAATCTTCCTTATATGACTCTCATCTATAACTTCTTGAAAACTATCAATGCTCAAATTTAGTGCTCTCCCTATCTCTTTCTCGTCTACAGCTCTACCGCACTCTTCTTTACGTTGCTGGAAGTATGGCCTGTGTAAACGATGCTTCGGAGCATGCACCTGCCTTGAACTGACTGAGTTGCTGGAAGCTACCCAAAAACGTCACATCAACGTCAGAACACACCAACGAAGCATCCCAATCCAGAATAATCTCTTCATTGCTACAAGCTGAAAAACATGAAGATTCATCGAACGCAAAATGTGTCTAAAAGATGTATGCCACAAACCAATGATGTATTCAAATTTCAATTCAATACTGTGTAGGTCCCACCCTCCCTATGTCCCCTTACTAACTGGGGAGTATGCCGCCCCGTAATACGGCATCCCTTTCTCTCTCTCCCTAACAACAAGACAATCGGCCACGTTAAGCTAAAGCAAATGAGCCTAATAAAAATTTTATTTGAAAAAAAAAAAAAAAAAATTAACATTTTCTTTTCTTACCAATACCCCAGTTTGCATTCAATGTTTCATTTCTTACCGTATCGACACCTTACAAACCTTCAGCTTTCTGAATCAGCCAATTACACCCTTGGAATATAGTATGATATTACACAGTTCTGATTTTTTTTTCTATACGCTCCGGAATGAAACAATAATAATAAGAATAAAATTATTATTTATACACAAAAAGTTAATGTTACGTCTTAATTTTGCTTTATGCGTCAAATTATATAAGGATGTAAAATGATAATTTATGAGCATCAAAATGCTGCAGCCGGTTTTCATGAAAATAAGCTGACAATTTAAAGTCACAATATAGGGTATAAATACACTTCAGCGATAGGACGCCAAGGCAAAATACTTGACATATTTGGAGGATTTTGAATAATCATAAAATAGTAAATAAAAATTTCAGCCGCTTAGTGAAACTGATTTCTATTTCGTTCATTAGTTCTAGATTTCCATAGATAATCAGTAAAAAAAACTCTCCCTGATCCCGTCACACTTCGCTACGGGGTTCACAAGACAGATGAATGATATTCCACGAAAATCACTGACATTTCATGCACTTGGCTGTGGAAATAGGACAGATAAGCCAGTCATTATCCGAACTCAAACTTGTTTATTAAATTTTTCATCCACATTTCATCCGAAACCTCGCGAATTTAATGAAACGAATTTCTATTGAAACAGTTTAAAACCATGCCACCAAAAACAACAAAACCACTTAAGTCAAGAATAAACTATATATGTCAACCTGAAGCACCTTCTCGATGGTATCGCTAATCATCGGTTTTATCAACTCATCAATCATTATTTTTCAAATGCTACGGCTACTGGACACTGTCACGAAACTAGGTGTGCTGCTCCGACGTTTCCATGCACCTCAAACGAGAAAGACAAACGCAAGATATACGGTATGTGGGGGATCAACTGGAATAATCCAGCTGAGTGTCCTCGTCGGCGTTGTCACCGTGCACGATCTGAACCATTTTGTGTTACTTCTGTTTGCTACTGTCGACCGAAATATTGTTTTTTTTTTGCAACCTGTGCAATGGAATGCCTCCGGCACTGGACACGGTCTATCCGCAGAGAGAAGCTGGGCACTGTTGATCCCCCGTATGCCGGTCGGTTGGAGAGAACAAAACAATAGAAAATGTAATTGACACTTATATGACAAGGGGCAATTATTTGGTAATTGTTTTGATAAATGATAAAATCCTTTCCATTTCGTTAGCCAAAACCAAAAGAAGAGAATTCTTCTACCGTCGTCAGCACACATAAAGCGGTATTCCGTACCGGGCCATGGAGCTTAACCTCAATTTACGCCAATCGTGCGCTTGGTTTGTTTTGCTTTTTTTTCTCAATTTTCCGCGAAGCCGAAAAACAGAAACACAGAGCCGTGACTGCCATGACCTGGAATGTCTGGTACTAGTGCTGGTATGTAGGCACAGATGCAAACGAACGAGCAGAGATCCAGATGGGAAAAGTACTCGAGAAGAAAATCCGATAGAAAATCAGTGACCCATTTACCGTTTCGAAAGGGGTATTTTTAAATTTGACCAATCGGATCAGAAGATCAGCGACTTTTCAATCAAAATTTCTGTCTTTTCCGTCTTGGTTTTTCTTAATGGATACTATTGCTTCCGATTGCAAATCAACATTTTATATGAAAGAAAATCGACGTCCAATGTTTTAACACGAGATCAACGAAACAGATGATAGAACTAGAACCGGTTACCATATGTAGCTAATATAGAAGTAGTTAATCTACTTTACACTTCAGCTCTAGTCTTTTGGTATTCTAAATATAACTCCAACCAATGGAGGCTGATCGAAAATACTACGCTTTTCTGTTCGATCGCAGCAAGTAGTAGTAGGTACACCTTGCATAGGTGTTTAGTTTTGCTACAATCATCGCATAGAGGTTTGCAAAGTGCGAGATGACGTACATCAGACGGCCATTCAGCCAACCGAAGCCAGTCAGTCATTCCGTCAGTCTAGCGATTTGACGATACGCGACGATGGTTTCGAGAGGTGAGCACACCATTCAGTCGGCTGGCAACGGTTTACAAGCGGCGCACACACAGTCACACATATACACACATACAGAGAAAAGCTACGCGATATTAGTAATCATGGCACGCCCGCCGTGAAGCACCGAATCACACGAAGGAGAAACAGTAAATGCGTTTGGATTTCTGATCGATAGAGAGTTCCCTGTGTAATCGGTTCGAGAAGTTTGTTCGATGGAAGAACTGCAACGAAATCAACCCTAGTTCCGATTAGGTTCTCATGAATTGAGCGCAGAACCCAAAACCTGACGCGTGAATAATGAAAATTAAATGGTAACGATCTTGTTAGGAAACTCCAATACCTAAAACATATTCAGCCGTAAATAATAGTTTGCCTTTATATGTGCGATCCCACATGAAAACGTTATTTTGTGCGTTTTGATTTTGATATTTGAAAACCAAAAAATCTTGCGATAAGTTTTTGGCAGTAAACAGATTGGGAAAAGACGAACGACCGAAACAGCATGAATGAAAATTTGTGAAAAAATAACCGCAATAACGGGACTCGAGTCCTATCATATTCCTATCCAGAGAAATCGTTTTGCTAATTGAACTACGCCGCGTATGAAACACATGCATAATTGGTTTAATCAAACTGAATAACCGAGTACACTGAAGTCTTTTTTACGTGGGGTACCGTGCTTTGGAAATTCGTGTAAAAAAATGCAAAACTATAGAATTATTTTTTGTTGCCAAACATCGAGATCTGGTGTTATCTCAACAAAAATTTGTTTGAAAAAATCGGCTTTCATTTGCTCCAGAGTGTCATTACTGGTGACGAATCAATCATTCCAATGGAAGCTGCCAACTCATCCACTGTTTTAGGATGGACGAAAATCGAAGACAAGCTAAAGCACGTCAACGTCAACTATAGCTGTCAAAAACTGACTGGATATTCAAAATGCCCGGAATCGTCAACATAAGTGAGAGTCGCTACCAAAAGATCAAAAATCGAACATACGCAGCCCGCAAAAATTCGTGATACTTCGTACAGACAAAGTGGAAGGAGACTTTTCAGACGATTTTATATCACGTCTGTGAATAAGTTCCCGGTCTGAGAGACAGGTGGCGTCATTAATTCAAAATCCCTGTAGCATTAGAGACATCCTTTAGATACCATCTGTCAAAATTTTAAGACACTGGGTTCATTAGTAAGTTGGTTATTGGTTACATTTCAGTGATGTTACTTTGGGAAAACTAGAAACAATAGAGAAAACAAAAAAAATTTCGAGTTGATAAAACACTGTATTTTAATGAAAAAATTGCAGTGCTAACAAAAACTGGAATCAAAAACACCGATCATTATGAAAATCCATCTTTATAGAAAATCAAAAAGTGAAGTTGCAGGAGATGACTGACATCATAAAGATATCAAGTGAAAGTGTATTCACATTTTGCATTGGTACTTGAATATGCAAAAATGGGGTACAATGTATATGTCGCGTTTTTCCACAGCTGCTCGAATGCATCGTGTCACAAGTCGATCGTTTCGAAGAGTAAATATCACTAAATGACATTATAATTATTACCGCATCCTTCATATTCGCATTATTTAACCCCAAGTGACTATGTTCTGTTGTCAGATTACGAAAAAGATTTGTATCGAATGACGAGATCATCGCTAAGACTGAAGCGTTTTCCCATAGGCTGAAGAATAAACGTTTTATAAGAGTTTTTGCTGCAATGTTCGAACACCATATAAAAAGCATCCGTAAAAAATTAAAAAAAACCCTTCTTAATCCACCTAGTGGTGTGCCTTTCTCTTTCTTCAAAACAATCTCATGGGAACATTCTTTTTATCTTTCTATTGAATAATTTGTGACACTAATTTGGGCTCATTTTTGACACCAATTGATTCAGATTGAATCGAGTAGTTCACAAAAGCATTCTTCACTGTTCATAACACATAGTAGGCATCATTTTTTCCAACCAAGCGCTTGACATTTGCGGTGCCTATTTGTATGAGAAGAGTGATGCTAATCCAAAAAAACCCTTCTTGATCCACTCAATGGAATTTTCATAGATCTTGAAAAATCACCATTGGGAGGAGTACATGAAATTTCCGAAATCCAAAAAAAAAAATTTTGATGCCAAAAGTCTTAGAATTGCATGAAACGTCGAGATTTAGTGTCATCTCGAAAAAATTAAGTTAATTTTAAGTTCATACTTCTATTTAAAAATTTAGTTCCAGATTACAGGTTCAGAATTAAAAACTATGACTCTAGAACTGAATCCTATTTCTGGATTTTGAAAATGGTTTCAAATTTAGTTCCTTATTCAGGGACTCGAATCCAAATATGAATATAAATATTAGGTCTAAACACCGAACCTTGATTTAAAAACTGAATTGAAAACCAGAGTTTAATTCCTGAATTTATTTCATTTCCAGAATTCAGAACCTACATGTTGGAACTAAATTTTGAACATGATTTCTGGAACTAGATGCTGGAACTGAATTCAGTTCCTATATCAAGACTTGGAATTCAAGTTCAGAATTTAGTTCTACAACGCAATTTGGAAAATTGCTAAAAATAACTTCAGTTCCTTACCTCTAGAACTAAATTTATGACCTGAGTTTTTCATCTAGATTCCGAAAATTTGCAGCTGAATTTGGAGCATACCCCAGATTTATACATTAGTTCTTTAATTTTAACAGTTATAACCATTTAACAAATTAGGCAAAGCGGTTTTTTAGAACCACTAAAATATTTCCAAGGGATTTTGAGTAGTTTATTTCTACTAGTATCTAAATCTACGAAACTTTATTTGTTCCGTTTTATTTAATTGTATGGTAGAACATGTTTGCCGTCAATTAGTCGTACTGTAGTATAGATGCATCGTTAAAATTCTGGAAGCGAAGCAATCACAGTTGAAAAATATACACAATCTAATAAGAATGATGATCTTTATCCAGAAGTGAGAAAGAAACATGTCAGTTTTATTCGTATTCACGTCCTCCTGTTATGTCTGTGACATTACCCACCCGCCTTTTTTATTCAAAAATCGACTTCTGTGACTTATATCTAAATATCAAAATCCCAGAAAGTCGATTTTTTCAATTTCATTTTTTTTAGGTAACACTAAATTTCGACATTTCATGCAATTTTAAGACTGTTGGCATCGAAATAAAATTTTGATTTTGGAAATTTCATGTACTCCCCTGTACTGTATTTTCAAACTTTAACCGCTGGGCAGCACCCCTTACCCATGTCCGATTTAGCTCAAATTTTGCATGAGGACTTTTTTAGAGGTGCTTAAACTTTTGAGCACCAGAGCTTTACGAAAATAAAGGTGATCCCAAAATGTTGGCACCCTTATAAACGTTAGAGCGGTAAAATACAACACGTTTTGTCGGTTACGTCACTTATACCATTATATCTCCGGAACCAAAAGTCACCGCCATTTGATTTTTGAACTTGATCAATGACCTAACAATAGCTTTCAAACGGGCCTAGACTTGTTGAAATCGGTTAAGCCATCTCCGAGAAACATGTGCGGTAAAAAAACACATTTTGTCGGTTACGTCATTTATTCCATTATATCTCCGGAACCAGAAGTCACAGCCATTTGATCTTCGAGCTTGATCAATAGTTTAATAGTAGCTTTCAAAAGAGCCTACGCTTGTTAACCCTTATGCACTCGAATGGGTACCCGGGTACCTTTTCGAATTTCAAAATAAGAAATTTCTGAGTTAGGTTTAAACTAAGATTCTGCAATTCGGTCAATTCCAAGAACTAGTTGGACCATAACTTCTCATGCTTTGACTTTTCATTTTACAGTAAGGGGGGTCGAATGGGGGGGCTCAAATTTTTTTTATTACGTAAACACCCGAATGGGTACCCGGGTACCCACAAATAAAAATGCTTGTAACTAAGGCAAATTCCATCCGATTTGAATTTTTTCAGTACGGGTAAATTCAGAAATTTATCCACTTTTCGATGGCCGTGTATATTGCTGTAGTAGGTTCTTCTGGTTCCCGTTAATCCGGATTTCCGTAGAATGTTCCGACACTTGTGTTTTCCACCATAAATGTCATTTACTAATTTGAAACTTTTCCAAACCAGCTATTTGAGAAAGGCCGTACCAAAATGAACCTTTTGTAGAAAAATGACGTCATCTAAAGGGTAGTTGGCCTATTCTGGACTTACTCTCATAGAACGAAAAAAAGGAAATATAAATGAGAACGAAACTGTTTGGGAAGTAACTTCGTGATGTTTCGAAATGTTTGTTGCCAGAATTAAAAATTGTATTGCGTGCTCCTCGCAATAGGCCTGAAGTACATAATAATTTTCAAACTGAAGATAAGAAAGTGAAGTATATAAGGGAACATACATAAAGTACGTCACGCGTTTAGGGGGGAGAGGTTTCAAAAATACGTGACAATACATGGTGAAAAGATTGAGAAATGCTCGACAAAGGGGGAAAGGAGTGGTAGAAAAATTCAAAATTTTATGTTACGTACATAACGGATGCCCCCTGAAATATATAAACATAACAACTCAGCATAGCACTTGATTTCATATAGCAATTCTTAGATAAGATTACAAAAATACGTGAAATCCGTGTATAAATGCCTCGATGTCGGAACTCATTTAGGATATCCGGGTTCCTGGGAACCAGGAGCACCATGTCCATCTTTATGGGTACCAATCCCAAAGAGCTTAAGTTCCTGAATCCAACAGTGCTAAAATTACTTCAATCGGTTGAAAAATGCTCAACTTACAGCGATTTAAAAAAATGGGTACCCGGGTACCCATTCGGGTGGTTAAAGGTGTTTTTTTTTTCGAGTGCACAACGGTTAAAATCGGTTCAGCCATCTCCGAGAAACTTGCGCGGTAAAAAAACCACATTTCGTCGGTTACGTCACTTATTCCATTATGTCTCCGGAACCAGAAGTCACAGCTGTTTGATCTTCGAACTTGATCAATGGCCCGATAGTAGCTTTCAAACGAGCCTAATTTTGGTAAAATCGGTTCAACCATCTCTGAGAAAATTGAGCGGTAAAATTATCTTCGAAAAGTTCACACACATACACACACAGACATTTTCCGATCTCGTCGAACTGAGTCGAATTGTATATAACACTATGGGTCTCCGAGGCTCCGTTCGAAAGTCGGGTTTTCCAGCAATTCTAATACCTTTCTATAGAGAAAGGCAAAAAGCGTTGTTTTCTTAGTCAAAGCGGGAACTTTTTGACCGACGCGTGATGTCTTCAAAGTGTTATATTAGAACTTTTGCCGAATTGATGAGTCAATCAGAATTTTGCAATCAAAACTAATTGGCTCAAGTTCACATTCCCCTAGTTATTTGGATCACTTTCTTGACGGGAAGGGAAGGATAAAAGGAACATGCAAGGAAAATGTGAAATGTGTGCTGAACAACCTGCAGGTGCCAAATTGCACATTTAATAAAACCTCCAACCCCCGAGAGGATTTAGATATTTTACAAAAGCGACACCATTTTGCTTTCCTGGTAGAGTACAGAACGATTCGCAATATATATGAACATAAGAAAATTTGGCACCTCATAAGGGATGCCAAACAGTACGCTAAAACCTTTTAGGATAGAAACAGAAGGGATTCATTCACTCCAGGAAGAACGATGAACTCCTCTGAATATTGCTCCTTACCACATTAGGTGAGAAACGATAGAATATTCTTCAATTGTAGCTCACTATACACAGATTCAACCATTTATGGAAAACCAAAAACCCGAATACGTAGTTGCGTCAATGCAGGACAGATGCTATGAAGTACGCAATCGCACTTACATAAATCACAAAAATAATACTCAGCACGCTGAATTGTAGCCATGTGATGGTTGAGTTTGCAATGTCCAGTCAGAGCTCGTACAAGAATCCTGCAATGAATTACAACTCAGATACCTGAGTGAATTACGTAGCCATATAAACAAGCCTTACCAAAGCTTTTTGCTTTGCAGAACCAACAAACGACCCATAATCGCCAGTGTTCAAGAGAGATAAGAAAGATTACCTATGTAGAATATCACACTTCACTTGGCAGTTCATCACTAACACTATAAACAACTAAAGATTGTATGACAGCAAATAAATAGAAATGAACTTCCTAATGATGGCTTTAGCTCCACTGGAATTCATAGAATATGAAGAATATGGAGTTATCGCTCGGTGAAGACCGGTTGTACGGCCGAAAAATAGACATATTTTCTATCTATGCCTTCAATTAGTCTCTAACTGTGACACGGAGGTTCGAGCTCCACAAGGGCATAAACCACAAATGTTCTGTTCATGACTGCCTTCTTTAGGCTCCTGCAGTCATTCAGTCATCGGCACGGAAATGTACTTCGTCTTGCGAGTTCTCGTTTTAGTGGCCTTTTACGACATGGAACAGGAAACTAGAGGATCAAATCTTGATTTTAACAATACCGCTGATGCCACACGACTTAATTGTTTGATGGGCTTATACCATCGGGCCAAGTGGACCGTAGTGTTATTCTGGGTCAATCGAGAACCACTACCGATACTACACGGCTATCTAGGCTGCTCGGAAAAAGAAGTTGACATTGAAGATCAATTTCCGTTGGATATTTAAAGAAACTTTGTTACCATCTCCAATGGCACAACCGAATGATATTTCAACTAATGCCTCAGCAGATTTCCAAACAATATATTATATTTAGGGTTTTGAAGAATATCCTCTAATAGAGAGTAACCGTGTAATATTTGAAAGTATAATAATTTCCGAAATATATCTTCTGGTTCCGGAATTATAGAGTGACGAAGCAAAACAGAGAAAAAAAAACTACGAGGATCAGTCCCATGGGGTTGTTCGAGCCATTGATTTGGAACAAGGCAACCCAAATTTGTAATGATCGACATTTTCAAATAATCGTCACACTTTTGAATCCGCAAAAGCACGAGAGTCTCCTTAGATTGATCTTTATTAGGAACCAACACCGAACACGCGAACCCAGAATATAGACTCTATTTGTCGTGATTTGTATTTGTTTTATAGCCGACGAAATTACATCAATAGCCCAAATGTATGCAATTATATGTTTGTACATGCTTACGATACGGATATCGATATTTAAGCTTCTCTTCGCCAAGCTTGTGTTCAAGTTTTGTATGCAAGCAGTTATTTTTATAGCGTTTCTCTACCATTACTACCATTCTGCGATTTCGTTGAAGCGATAAGCTTTTTCTCATTAGGGGTAGATGGGGGAAAACGCACCTCCTAAGGAAGTGCTGCTATATCTTAACTATAGAGAATAACACGTAAGAGTTTCATGCATTACTACCTGCAGTAATTATTATTTCTCAAAACTACGTACAAATACTCGCTGAATGCATTGAAAAATACATGAAATATCTTATTTTATAAAACCCTTAAAAATTGTCTATTGAAATATATGCGGGGCATGACGTCCGATCGTGAAAAACATGAAAAATATACATTTTAAATTACGTTAAGTGAACATAAAGGCGGGATGATCGTAAACAATGGGTAAACAACGGATTAAAGCTCATGACAACCACGGGGCAATATGAACCCTCATAAAGCTTCTTCTTCTTATTTAAAGAAAGCTTCAGACTTTTCGTTGACGAAATATTTGCCAGGTGGAAGATTATTCATTATTATCCATTAAATTGATAACTTATGCATGATTTTTGTAAGCGAGTTCTTAAGCATTTTGCCTCACACAATTCGGGTCATTTTGCCCACAAAAATATGTGACGATAAATTTGTTGATTTTTATATAAAATTGCAATTACATCGTCTGTATTAAAACTAACTTTAGAAATCCGGTGGGATTGGCAAAGAAGTTCACTGGTTACATAATTAAAATCGTCTTCGTCACCCTAGAAAATTACTATGGAACGATGATTGAACCATCGCTACCAAAATTTTATAGTAATCTGTTGTTATGGCAAACTTTCAGTTTCATTGTAATTTCAGTGAAAAAAATTGGTAACTTTTGAGAAAAGCAAAAGGTGCATTATGCCTCGGGGGTACGTTTTACCCCATCTCCCCCCTATCAATCGAGTTTATCGTATATAAATTAGAAACTAATCATTTGCACTCAAAATTTACCCTGGAGTAGTTGTCAATTTCTCAGGCGGAACGACATAACATGGAATTTCATCCGATCTTGCATGACACAAGATCAAAGCTTCAAATCGTTTTATGGCACTTTTTGTCTTGCTGTCTAGCTACAACCTACCTCTAGCAGGCTACGCGTAGGACTGAAACGTTAGCTATAATTTTTTTTTTTTTTTTTATAGCTTCGCGTGCTTCCAACAGTTTCGCTTTTGCATCGATTGACCAATCAGAGCGATGCTTTCCCTTTGATATATCGCTTACTCCCTCAAAACCGTCGACTATGGCAGGGAAATCCGGTATGCCGGAGATTTTTTGCAGACAAAATAGGACACTGCTAGCTATTAATCAATATTTCAATGATATACAATTAAAAATACATGGCTATGAACATTCAAATCAATACGTAGAAATATTTCCAATCAAATGGTGACATAATATTAATAATTGATACAAAATTCACTGAGCTGTAATTGTTCAATACCTTACCACAATTCTACGTGTATTTTTCTTGAGTTTCTAATTTGCACCCCTATATAGAAAACAAAAATGTGTTACACATATAAATCTTCTAAACCGAACTCAAAACTACTCCAATGCATAGGTCATGTAAGTTGCGGGCCATATCAGCCGATCTCGGCTACAACTACGATCGAACCAGCTTTCCTGTTTTTATTCAATGGGCAGTTTTTGCGAAAATACCACTGTAATATTCCTGAGAAATGGAGGAATGTGCGAAAGGCATCATCACACCACTAGATGGATTAAAACAGGTTTTTCATTCTATACTGGATAACAACAGACCTTCAGCTTGGAGCGAAATCAATCTTCAGTTCAGCAACGCCATCGTACGGCTTAACATTCAACATATCATGTGAATTGTACGGGTGCGCAGTGTTGCTATTTTGGCGCGCAACAATTTGACATTTCTCTCCCCTACTTCTATGTACGAGATTCGATGCGGACTCGCCTGAGGGCGCCATGCTCGCAAAAAAAGATATTGCCAATGATTTGTTCGGGAAATGTGAGAGCTGGATATCTTGTTAAAATGATGTCTTTGATAACAACTTCTGCGATAGTCAGAGCGATATTGAGAAAATGAGGCCAACCAGCAAGTAAAAGTAAAAACTACAACCGGCGAGTAAAGGTATCATGCGCGTGTTCAACATTTCTAATTTGGTTGCTTCCTGAAATGTGTTCCAGCATATACCTGAGTAGCTTAGTTGATAGAGCACTTCCACGGTATGAAGAAGTTTGTAGGTTCGAGTCCTCTCTCTGCGCGATACCTTTTCCCAAATTTTCATTTTTCGCTGTTTCACCAATCTATCTATTCCTTTAATCACTTTCTCATTGGCAGCGATGGCTGTGTTAACACAAACCCTCAAATAAATCCTAATATTCTAAACGGACTAGCGCTCTTCAACAAAGCAGTTTGTTTACAATTCCTTATGTGTGATTCTGAGTGAGACGACCTAAGACCCGTGAATATTGCCGGTGATCTGTGATGCAACTGTGTAGGCCTCTTATGTCATCGTAGATCTGTCGGCGGATGTGCTGTGACTTCGGTGAAACGATTTTCTGCGAAATGGCCATGATTTTCTTTCAACACATTATTACGATTATGTTTCAACTCTCTTGCTCGTTGCCGTGCGATTGACATTTCTATTTCGGCTATTTCTCGAACATATTTGATCCCGATCCCCAACTGCTTCTAAATCCTAATCGATTCTGGTGTAACTCATTATTAATGTTGAGAGACACAAAATCGATAGTCCAACGGCAAAAGGGCCAAACTGCAAATGAGAGCCTCTCTTTGTTTACTTTCTCTTTTGATTATTACGGAGCCATTACTGCAATGTCTTGAAAGTTTCCAATTAAAATCGAAAGCTTGTAGTTTTACCTTGAAAGATTTGCGAAGAGTAAAGCGTGAAATATAAAATCAGTTCGGTGAATCGTGAAAGAAAAAGTGAACAAAGAGAAACTGTCATTTGCAGTTAGGCCCTCTTGTCGTGGGACGGTCGAATTGCGGTTAGACTCTTTTGTTGTGGAACTATCGAAATGTCGGCGGAATCCGTCAGAATCGCTTTTACAGTGAAGCAGTGGGGCATGTGTCACCGGGCCCACGATTTTAATGGGTCCTTGATGCAGCAAACAAAGGTAATTCAGTTTGTTAAGGGCACACAAATATATCTTCGCCCCGGGCCCATTGAAACGTAAAAGAGGCGCTGCTATGGACATTATTAACTTCAATTGTAGTCAACGAAAACTTTCACTATCGGTATGATTTTTGCAGACAATGCGAATAACAAAATAGCTACTAATTTGTTTCGAAGAACTTAATGTTCTACAATCTACATCAGATTCAGCAGTTATGGATAAAGAGTTCGGTAATGACTTTGCCAATCAGTTCAGTAGTGAAGTTTAAATGCAAGAATGCATTGAAAGTTCTCGTCGAATACGGTTTTTTTATTAACTCCGTCAATGTTGAACACACCGAATATAAGAACGGAATCACAGATGAGTGCACGTTTTATTTATACACATCGTCAACCTTCTCTGGCATCAGTGCTCTCTCTCTCAAACCAAACTCTTCTCTTTGGTCATTTTCTCTCGATTGCGCGGGATTTGTTTGGGATTCGGTTTCGAACTGAATCGAAACGCGTTTCACCATAGAAATTGAGCGTTATTGTGTACACATGCACGGAATGACGAGAGATAGATAATTTTCTTTTTTATATACAAAAAAAGTTTGCTAGTGTTGCCTACCATTGTACTGGTAGTGTTACAACCAAGAATAACGAGAAAAAGAGATAATCTAAAGCCTAACAATTTTGGCCCGTTACCCCACCCGCACACTTGTTTGATTTGGTCAACTCACTTGGGACAGACGCTGCTGGCCAACAGGCACAAAACAACATTTAAAATATGAACCAAATCAGCTGTCAAAAATATGAGAAATGAGTTGACCTATTAGACATTCTCGCTGTCAACAACCTTGTATTAGGGCAGTATGGAAGCGGTTCACGCGTTGATCGGCTTCCAATTTCGGTAGTCGTACTGAACAACTATTCGAATTTGTATCATTAGTATTAAACACATGCAATACGTGTTGTCTGTTACCTTCAACGATGTGTAGTCGGACGTAATGATGTTCCGATTGTCAGGTTCAATTCCAGCTTAATAGATGGCAGCACTACACTGTTGACGATTTAATCACCGATACAGTGCCGTGTTTTGACTCCCGACAGCGTACTTCGGACACTTTTTCGATGGATGACACACAATATTTCCTATCTTGCGCTTGTTTACAGAAACATCAATGTGTCATGACTTTCGAAGGTTTTTTTACTCGTCGCTTCGTGACCTGATGGTCTTTCTCATCAACTCAACACGCAAATATCACGAATAAATGTGTCGAAAAAACACGTCCTAAAATAAAAACTTCACTCTTGAATGACACTTACGTACTGTCACATACGCAGAAAAACACCCGACGAAAAAACTCACAGCTTGCTACCACCAAAAAAACACTAAAAATAATTATTCTCCAATGAACTCACTGCCGAAAAAATCGGCGATCATGAAACCTGGAGGCGTTATGCGAACACAAACACAAAATCTCGTCCGAATTCGAGACGGCAGACAGAACACCGAAAAATCAGTTCACAACTAAACTAGCGCAGAAGACGACGACGACGACGACGCAAGGCGCAATCGCGATATACTACCAAATAACAGAAAATTGCACCTTACATCCGTACACTATGAATTCGATTGTTGAGAGAGCGTTAGAGATAGTATGTGACTAACAAAATCATCGGCATCGTAGAACAGGATTGGATAGCTACAGGGCTAGCGGGAGGCCGGACCGGACATCAATGGAAAAAACAAACAAAACTCGGGGACGCACAGAACAGAAGAAGGCACCACCGCATTGGACGCGCACTCGCCAGAGAAGCTGAAAAGCAACTAAATCGACCTGAGTGGCATTGCTGTAGCTTAGCGGACCGCGAAAAAATAAAATAACACAACCAGCCACCATCGAAAAGCTCTCCGTCGAGTGCGCACACGGTGAGCCGTGACGGCATGAGCGAACCCATCCGGTCCGGCACGATTGAGCGAACCGGCGGGAGAATTGTGCAGAGATGAGAATTGGCGGTGCATTTTGGGTAATATTTCGGTTTTATGAATTATTTTTCTCTAGCTTGATAGTATCACAGCATCTCTGAGGATCTACTTAGAAGTACACATGATCAGTCTCATTTTAAAAAGTACTACTAGACACAGTGATCGCAATCGTTTTTGATGCACAAAAGAAAAAAAACTGAATCTAACTCTACTTAGTTCCACAAGTTGGTTCGGTTCGGTTATTAAAGATGGCTCTGTTATTTATAACACTTCAAATGGCAGTTTACCGACATTGATTCAACTATTGAAGATTGTTTAGCACGATTCTTGACACTTTGCTACACGCCTTCTCTACCAAGTAATTTCATATTTGTCGCGTGAACTATTTGTTTTCACGTTCCAAATCATATCACAGGATTTTTCATCTTATTCGAAAAAAATGGTGTTGATGCACAATTGCATATGTCAGAAGACAAGTTTAAGTGAGCTTCACTGTACATGAAGTAGAAATCGATCAACGTTATTATTCGATCAGTTTTATTAATAGTTGAGAGAGTTTGCGATTACATTCGTCTGCGTTATAGACTTTCCGGCATATTCCACGTAATATGCTTTCCGGTAGAGACAAACTTTGTTCATATAATAATGTACGCAAACTATATAAGGGCAGTGCAGATCAGATCAGGCACGATACCTATTACGGTATTACGGTATTACGGTACTACAGTACTACGGTACTTCGATAGTATATTAAGTTTTTATATTTGTCGTGATTGTCGTAGTCATAGTAATTGTTTGTCATAGTCATTTTAATATACTAGTCAGTTAATCAGGAATAAACGCGTACCAGTTTATTACATCACATCCGAAGTGTTCCGCGGTGTCCCCACCCGTGCGAAAGCCGTACCATGGCTTAATGTATTCGAAGTGTCCGCAGTGTCCCAATCTGCACGAAAGCCGTCCCAGGCTTAAGTTGGAAGCCGTCCCAGACTTCATATTTCCGTACAATTTAAACACAACAACCCGTTAGTTGCATTGCTGTTCGCTATCGGTTTACTGCAGTGCGAATGCAAGTAAGATCGACCGACAAAATACTGCCGTCGCTTCGCGGAAATATCCTGGTGAGGATTTAATTAAACACAACGTAGGGTCCCGGCTAGCGCCAACATATTTTGGTGCCGTGACCAGGATTCTCCTTGCGAGACGAATGTAGAGTTACCAGAATTCTCCTTGCGAGACGAGCAATCAGTTACCAGTGTAATGTAATGTATCGGATGCGACGGTGGAAATGTGAAAATGCAGTTCAATTTGTCATGCGGTTTTTCATTAGCGTTCATAGTAAGAAGAAATAAGTGCAATTCCTAAGAAGAAAACGATAATCTATGATCACCACGTGGAAGGGTACGATTGCCTGCCCGAAACCGCCATTGTTAAAGTTTCAAAACGACCTTCATTGTCGTTTACATTCTGTTCACAATGAACTGGAAGTATTCGTGACAGCGCGCAGTTGTCTTTGTTTCGATTATGCTCACTATTTGATGTGCGGCGAAAACCCTGTCGATAGAAACGATAACCAGAAAGTACTCATTTCAGTGTAAAACTATTCCGCAAAACGAAAATGCTGTTTAGAAAATGTGTGTGACATGTGCCCAAAATGCCCGTAATGACAACGTTCCCATTTTGTCTTGAAACTCATCATCGGATAATAAAATTGCATGCACTTGTAACAGTTAAATCCCCACAGATTTCCGTTGAATAATGTCACTCTAACTGTGATACCTATTGAATATCAAAATGTGCGCACCTTCATTCACCCATCATGAAATACGAGCAGAATCCATCTCCGCCGTCTTTGTCATACGTCATACCCTCACGTAAAGAGCAAAAACAAACTGTCAAGCTGATAATTTTGCAAAATGTCGGTCGAAAGGTTCTGCGGTTTCGGATCGTTCGTGCTTTGTTTCATTCAGACCTGCTGAGGTGTTCCAATCATCTGGAATCTATAATCCATTTTGCGAAATGGAAACGACTCAACTGCGGTGCGTGCCAGTAAGTCATTCGGGCTTGTTTCTACAACAAGCAGCGGCATCCATTCACTTCGGGTTGAATTCAGCACAATTCAACCAAGTTCTATATTGAACCATCAGTGTACTCATCCGATCAAGTACGAACTCCAAAAGCTCGAGTAGGAGATGAGTCGCCAGTCAACAAAGTTTGACATTGTGTTGAAGCATTCTTTAGAATTCGGAGAAACAGTTTCCGGCGGTGTTCCTATCCGCTAACAAGCCGTCCCAGGCTTTGCAAGCCGTTCCAAGCTTAAGAGTGAAAGCTGTTCCAGGCCTCAACCATTACCAGCAATTCATCTTCTTTCGTATCATCGGAACAAAAGTACACAAAAAATTATCGTATGTTAGGAAACAGTTCAGCAAAAGTCGAAGCACTATTCTCGTCAAAGCATCAGCAATGTTTTATTGGAAATCCATAGTCAACTTTCCCGATCGTCAGCATCAACTTCATGCACCAAACAGTTCCGCCAGTTAGAGGATCATTACAGCTACATATAATCACCATCACGTCAGAGAAGCAGTTTAGCCTCAATCTTCGTCATTGATGCCTCCGATGCACTCTTCCACCAGTATGCTGTACAATGTAAACAAAATCAGCCGTTGACAACCACATGCCAGAAGTGGTTTCGAGGTTCCAGCAACAAAGCAAGCAGGGATGGTTCAGTTTTTGATCGAGGTGATCAGAACTACCATCTCAACACTATTCCAAGTTAAGTATACAATCTAATTTAAAGGCAGCAGAAACTGATCCGTCCTCCCATACAGGCAACGTTGTAATAGTCAACATTACCGCAGATCATAATTCATCACCACCAAGGGTGAAGCAGAACTACGGAGACGGTTAACAGAAGGAATTCAACTACCAGATTTTCATTAAAGAAAGTGGATCCCTGTATCAGTTGTAGTCTACTAGATCATCAGCTCACTTGTCCTGCAGCAACAGTCCGTTTTCATGCAACAACACGCTGTTCGAGGAAGTTTATCCCAGTCAACAACATTGCTACGGTCTTAGCAATCATCGCGGCTCATCGCAGTGGTGGAACCAGCGGAGTCGCTCGGGTCTTGTCTTATCGACGCCGGCTGCATAGCAGTTGACGGAGTCGAATTCAAGTCTCCCGTCCTCGACGCCCATGGTTCGCCAAAGGATCATCGAGTACCAGCAAGCAGCATACTAAAATTATTGTGAATAGCAAATACAGAGAATTTGTAATGAACAGGCTAGTTAGGCAAATAGAACTCGTACAGTAATTTTGGATATGTAATAACAGTAGGCAGTTCAGAAATCGCATATAGTATTACACAGCAGTAATGAGTCTCAATTGTATCATGCTAAGATAGGTCAGTTCATTGACATCAGATAAAGTTTGTTGAAAGCGTAGTCTTTCAAGGCGGGCGGTATGTTGATGCACAATTGCATATGTCAGAAGACAAGTTTAAGTGAGCTTCACTGTACATGAAGTAGAAATCGATCAACGTTATTATTCGATCAGTTTTATTAATAGTTGAGAGAGTTTGCGATTACATTCGTCTGCGTTATAGACTTTCCGGCATATTCCACGTAATATGCTTTCCGGTAGAGACAAACTTTGTTCATATAATAATGTACGCAAACTATATAAGGGCAGTGCAGATCAGATCAGGCACGATACCTATTACGGTATTACGGTATTACGGTACTACAGTACTACGGTACTTCGATAGTATATTAAGTTTTTATATTTGTCGTGATTGTCGTAGTCATAGTAATTGTTTGTCATAGTCATTTTAATATACTAGTCAGTTAATCAGGAATAAACGCGTACCAGTTTATTACATCACATCCGAAGTGTTCCGCAGTGTCCCCACCCGTGCGAAAGCCGTACCATGGCTTAATGTATTCGAAGTGTCCGCAGTGTCCCAATCTGCACGAAAGCCGTCCCAGGCTTAAGTTGGAAGCCGTCCCAGACTTCATATTTCCGTACAATTTAAACACAACAACCCGTTAGTTGCATTGCTGTTCGCTATCGGTTTACTGCAGTGCGAATGCAAGTAAGATCGACCGACAAAATACTGCCGTCGCTTCGCGGAAATATCCTGGTGAGGATTTAATTAAACACAACGTAGGGTCCCGGCTAGCGCCAACAAATGGTTTATTTCAGTGTAGTTTTTCAACGAGAGACCTTCGGAGCGTCGCATCTTCCAATCGGCATGTGATGAACCATAGTCCGTATAACTACTCTGACGAATCCGCGCCGTATGCTTAGGCGTTTTTTGCCGGTTAGGAGAAAACTGTTGGACACGATATCGGTAAAAGTTGATAATTCTTATGAAAACTATATAAATTGTAAGCTTATTTTCTAAACTCTTAGGACATGTTCATGAGTGTTCCAGTTCTAGATGCATAATTTATGTCAGTTTTAAAATTTAATTCTGGAAATTATAACAAGAAAAACTGGCAGCCCCAGCAGTGTTTTACTCGTGTTGCAAAAATACAAAAAAATAGAACGGCAGCGTATGTCAGTTTCAAATTTGACAGAAGAACTGTTCGAATAAAGCTGCTGAATTTGCTCTTAGGAGATTCGCAGTTCTAGATGCATAATTTATGTCAGTTTTAAAATTTAATTCTGGAAATTATAACAAGAAAAACTGGCAGCCCCAGCAGCGTTTTACTCGTGTTTCGAAAATACAAAATATAGAACGGCAACATATGTCAGTTTCAAATTTGACAGAAGAACTGTTCGAATAAAGCTGCTGAATTTGCTCGTAGGAGATTCGCAGTTCTAGATGCATAATTAATGCAGGTCCTAAAAACTTAAATCTGGAAATTAAAACAACAAAAAACCTGGCATCCTCAAGTACCATTTTACTCGTGCACGCAGAGAAAAAAATTGCAAAGAGACCCAAATTTCGGTTTCACATGATTTTTTTTTATTGAAATTGTGAAAAATGGATATCTGGCTTAATTCTTCGGCTTTTTCTCATTGGATTGGTTTGTTTTGATCCCGTCAATTTCTTGAAAAACAATCTCACAGTAAATTCTATTTGAAAAATCTCTAGTTTAAGTTGATAATTGTAGCGCTTGAAATTTGCAAACTTTTCAGTTATTTATTTCAACTTAAATTTAGTTATTACAACGAACACTTTTATTTGTTATAATCAAACGTTTTTTGTTTGTCTTTAGGAACGAAATTATTTCTTTCAAACTAATTAGCAAGATAAGTTTTGAAGTTACTTTTATTACGATTTATATTCTGTTTTAAAATTCTTAAAAACCAAGCTTTTGTTTGATATTACCAATTTCCAAGACATTGGTGATCGAATTATGCACATATCATAATCAAGCTCTAGTATTTCAATTAGTTTCCAATGATTTGGCGCTTCATCAGTCCAGTCACGATCTCTGCAACAAATATTTATTCGTAAAAAAATGAGTTATAACCATTTCCTTCTTAGAGTGGATTAAAAATCGAATCTTTTAGATTTTCTTCAAAATATAAATTTTTTTTTAATTTTAACTTTTGAACCACTCGGCCGATTCTGCTAATTTTTGGATATGTTGTCAATAAATGCTTATAGTTTTTAATTAAAACATGCAAATATTGTAGAGTAGAAGGTCAATAAAAAGGCGGGTGGGTAATGTCAGAGACATAACTGGATGTCGTGAATACGAAAACAATTGACATGTTCCTTAACACTTTCAAATATCAATTAGTTTATGAATTGTATGAATTATGCAAGCATTCCCCTTTTTCACATTTTTTCGCAAAAACAAAGAAGGCTTCACTTGATCTCGATTACTGTGAACTTCACACAGCGAAAAGAGCACAAATCTAATCTAATTGTTCTAGATTTGCACTAAACTGAGGACATTTACCTTCGATTTGCGAACAACAAATCCTAATAGTTCTTCCGAAAACTTTTAGAGCCATTAGAACGGCTGATTTTGTGTGATGCTCTCCACCGTTGTCCCCTTTTCGTTGTTTTTTCACCAATGCAAACGACTAGCAGCTGTGACGTAATCGCTCTTGTCGGAAGCGAAACTAGCTTTTCAAACGACACACAATACATCTGCTCGCAGTGGCAATAGAATCCAAACTGATCCCATTTTTGTTAAGAGGTTTCTTTTTACGTGATATCGTTTGTAGCTTTTTCACTAATGGGCGGTCCTAACGATTACAAAAATAGCAGAATATAGAATTTTAATGTCGATTATTTCATTTTGGATTTGCATTTCATTTAAAGAAACTATCAGGATGCTGTACGGGATTCATTCCTGCCTTTCAGAAGGACCAAATTGTGGAACTCACTACTAATATTAAGCACTGTTCGGAACATTTTTCTCGAACGATTTGTTGTACAGTAGCAGATATTTTGTTCTCTTCCTCAGAGAACGTTTTGATTGGCTGGCGTTGACATGGGTCAAATGACATAGGTTTTTCAATAGTGTACTATTGAAATACTTCAATGCTGTTGCTATATACATTTAAGTTGAAAAATTTCGATTCTATTGGTAGTTAGATTATCTAAATCCTTTCACAGATCACTGAGCTATGAACTTTAAAAATACGAGAAAGGCAAACGCGCCTTATGAGTTATCCCCTTTGATACTCGTTTATACCAAACATTTCAGAAAAGTTTAATTTTGAACTATTTGAGAATATGTCACAGAACTGAAAATTTTATTATGAAATTGTGATCATATTTCCGATGGCGTGTAGAAAGAATTATGTTGATTCGTTAGATACAACAAGAGATATTCACGATCAAAAACTTATCACTCTTTCAGAGAGTACATTTTGAAAAGGCGCCCCATAGTAAAGTAAGTCGTATTCACGACAAAACTTATCTCTCTTTCTCTCTTAGAGGGTACATTACGGTGTTAAGAATTTTTTTCATTACGCAACATTTTAGTCTGTATTGTTCAGGAGAAGTAAAATACAGATTAATCTGTATATGTGGCAACCTTGTTTCGCACGGCATATTTCGAGAAGACACCGATACTAGTATAAAGATGTTTCTATATCAAAATTTTCTTTTTCGTATTGCGAGACAGCGTTACTGTCGTAATTGAATGTGAAGTAAAATACATATTGATCTGTATACGTGGCAACTCTGTTTCGCACGGCATATTTGTATACTAGTATAAAGAAGTGTTCAACATCATCACTTCCACTTTCGCATTGCCGTTCGTAATTGAATGTGTTAGTGACGGTGCAAATTATTTAAACTTCTCGTGTGTGTCTTGTTTCGGCAACAGTTGCTCGGAAAATGGTAGGAAACCGACAAAATTCAACTAGTTCTTTATGATTATCTTTCGCACTGAAAAGTGCTTTTGAATGGGCCTTGCTGGACTTTTTGGCTGCCTTTCTACCGGTTTTCGGTGCCATCGTGCTAACGGTGCCTCGTACGTTCAGAGTAGCTGCTTTAATTTAAATGACGCTATTTCGCACATCACATTTCATTTTATACCTGCTACTGGCAGCGGTGTATGGACAGCCCATTTGGCAAAATTCCTTTTCCTGTTCGCAGAACGGGAAACAGTGAGACGACAGGTCCTCGATGTTGCTCTCGTGTGTCTTGTTTCGGGAACAGATGCTCAGCAAATGGTAGGAAAATGAACCACTCAACTTTTATATGGATGCTCTTGTATAGATGCAGACATCTCGCGTTCTGATTGGCTGGTGCTGTCATGGGTTAAATCAAACAGGTTTTTCAATAGTGTACTATTGAAAAACTTCAATGTTGTTGCAATACACGTTCAAGTTGAAAATTTTCGATTCTATTGGTAGTTAGATTATATAAATCCTTCTACAGATCACTGAGCTATGAGCTTTCAAAATACGAGAAAGGCAAACGCGCCTTATGAATTATCCTCTTTGACACTCGTTTGTACCAAACATTTAAGAAAAGTTTAATTTTGAACTATTTGAGATTATGTCACACAACTGCAAATTTTATCATAAAATTGTGATCATATTTCCGATGGCATGTCGCAAGAATTATGTTGATTCATTAGATACAACAGGAGATATTCACGATCAAAAACTTATCACTCTCTCAGAGGGTAAATTTTGAAAAGGCGCCTCATAGTAAAGTAAGTCGTATTCACGACAGAATAGAACTGCAGTGCCTGGGTGATCTAACGCTTTGTTTCACAACTAGAATGCGCAGGCAACTTTGTAGGTGCATTTTTGGAACATTTACGGACCCATTCTACACCATGCGGCGCTTTTGATGTCACGGGATGCTCAACCGACGACACGACCAGACACTCCGAAGAAAAATCGGAGTAGAAAGTGTCTGTGAGTGATTTTCCGTCAGTTACCACAAATTTAGCGACCCCTTGATAATGATAAAATTAATCTTTTTAGGCAACACTGTTCTCGTTGCTATGCGTTATTTGTCAAGGAACCGCAATTGTAGAAATAAACAAACAAATAGGAAAAGTATCCCGATCCATTGTCATTAGCCACGAAAATGCAAGCGAAAAAGGATCAAATTCGAAATAAAGCGATATATTCACTTGTGTGCAGTCATGTATTTCAAAATCGGTTGCAACACAAGAGAAAACTGAATTTACAATCATGTGTATTTGCTAATAATCAAGTAAAATTACTATCTCTAGAACTCGAAAAAACGTGGAGCAGGATGTTAATTTTGTCTATTGTGTATTCAATTAAGACCAAAAACATTATTTCGTAACACTATAAGAACCCTCACACAAGTTTAAATCAATGGGAAAAGAACGATAATGAAATTGCTGCGTTCTGTGATGTCGATGTAAGCTATTTTCAAAGATCCTTTATACATTGAATCAGTAACAAAAAATGCATTTATTTATGTTATTTCTCTGCTAAATCATGCTAAAAAGCTTGATTGAATGAAGATCATTATTGGAGATACGTTTGAAGTCTTCTCAAGAGAATTTTCCAAGAATTATCCAGATGTCATACTAAAACTATTCTATGGTTAGCAAAAGTCATAAAACAAATGTCTGTCTCAATGGCGTTAAAAAATAGTAATGCTGATGATACGATCTACTTAGAAGAAATTCTTAGTCGCATAATTCGAATATTTTATGAAAACTATGCAATAGTTTCAATTCATTATTGAATTTTTCTAATAGAGATGGTGTGAGATGCTGATGTAGTTGATTGGTAACTGCTATGCTATCAAATTTTCGGTGAATACAATTACTGGTGGTGCAAATAAAATGATATAACTTATCGGTATCGCAAAAACATAGCGCTTCAATTAACTTTTAAGGGCCGATTCTTGTTCTTAGGTACAGTGGTAAAATGCGCGACTGGTATATCGACTCGGAGTTAGTTTTTGTTTATCTACACAAACATATCTACACAAACATAACAACAGTATCCAAGGTTTCTGTTATTCGAAATCAATAATTTATCAAATCGAGTTGCCAGTTTTAACAAATTTTCAAGATATTTTGTTTTGACATTTCGTGTTACTGAGGGGTAGTCAGATTTGCGATACAGTTTTAATAGACGAGTAGCAGGTCGTGTCGTCGGCTCAACTATATTACTATTACACTGGAGAATCTAGATGTATTTTATTTATGGTAAAATTCACTCATCATCCTAAGAAAGATTCAAATAATGAACACTAGAAAAGATCTTGACAGTTTTTTATTGGATTACTATCTCCTTCAATTATTACGGCAATCGTTCCGTCTAACTCTTTAATTTGTTTAATTACTAAAACCATCTTTCGATCTATAGTGAACAGCTTACTAAAAATTCAAGAATATTCCATAATAGTTGAAAAATAAACCAATCAAAGAGAAACTTCGTTCTCCAGATAGAGCCTATTTTAATTCTAATTTACATATATTGTCAGTGAACGGTAAAACAAGAACCTATTTTTAAATTCATTTTACTTAATGTTGAATTGTAATTAATCTTTTCTTTCATTCGCTCCATTCTTGTCAAAATATAAAGAGCAAATCGTCCCAACAACGAGACTTTCATTCAACAAGGCAAAATTAGGTAAAGACATCATATTATTAAGATATCAAGCTCTCACATTTCCCGAACAAATCATTGGCAACATCCTTTTTTGCGATCATTGCGCCCTCAGGCGAGTCCGCATCGAATCTCGTACATAGAAGTAGGGGAGAGAGATGTCAAATTCGTGCGCGCAAAATAGCAGCACTGCACACCCATACAATTGACATGATATGTTGAATATGATGCCGTACGATGGCGTTGCTGAACTTAAGATTGGTTTCGCTCCAAGCTGATAGGGTCTGAATTAGGTAAACCGCATTCAACTTGAAATTGAATTGATAGAGTTTTTCAAGTGCCTTATGGAAATAACTTAGGGCCACGTTCGGGATTATTTTCATGAGGAAAAAAGAGAGGTCTTGGTATTTTCAAGCGCTCTATCGGATATACATTTCCACTGTGTTTTGCCTAAAAATTTAAAGACTTTTAGGGGCTCAAAGGTAATCTGTATTCGATTTCGGAAATCAATGTCATTATTAAAATCTGTGCACAATTTCCATAAAATATTGCGGAGGCACAAAAAACTATTACTACAGATCATTTAATTTTTCAAAAAGTAAATCAATTTTTATAAAGGAACGGAGAGGTTAGAGCAAATAACAACCAACCAATTACAAAGGACTACATTAGCAAGCACGTTTAGTTTGCTTTCCGAATTCCGAAACACGATCACAAACGTTTTCTCTAAGCACTTTGCTCAATGTAGTAAATTAGTTTAAAAATTATAGTAAATAAGTTATGAAATATGAACGACTACTGAGACGAATTATAGGGATAGCAGAAAAAAAGTTTTATATCATAAAACATTTATAGTAAATTTTCAATTTTTTGTTGTTGTTAAAATATGGAGGGGTATGACAATTCAATGATGTTTTAGAGGGGCACTTTCTAGTTTCAATACAGCTCAATTCAATAGCGTTGTTCGTTTTTCAGTGTAACATATTTGAAAATTGTATTATTGATTTTCGGATTGTTGTTTAGTTTCGAATATTTTTTTTCCGTGACATATCTCTAACAATTCTTTCAATTGTAATGTTATAGAGTCAAAGTTAGAAGAATTCTTAGTCCAATTACATTGCTTTGATTTCTAAATTATGTTTTAATTTAGTTTTTTTTTATACTTCTCTACAAATTTCTAAAATTCTAAAAAAAATTCTAAAGTTCGAAAATTTTCGACAGTTCAAGAATCTGGGGTAGATGAATATTTCATTAGAAAAAACTTATAACATAGTGAAAGCAATTGTTTCTGGGCACTGGAGATTGTTAGATGTTCAAATTTTCGAAAGCTTTTGAACGACATCACAAAACTTTGGGCATGGACAGCTTTTATTATCTTTGAACATTTCTGCCGATTTAAAAACATCAAGATTGTAAAAAATAATAGAATCACTCCTAAAAGGTCATTGCACTGCAGAATAGAAGTGTTTCCGAATCTTGACATAAATTATCCTAAACGCAGAAGAATCCCGGTTGTTTAAAACAGCGAAACGATAAGTAGTCCATAAAACCAAAATAATAGTTGTTTCAATCCGAGATATCGCACATTCAAACAAAATATACTTGTTTTAAACTAGAATATGGTTGTTCCGAACAATTGTTGGTTATTTCGAGAAATCGTTGGTTAAATCGTTTGACCAAAAAACAATCTTTGATAGTTTTTATTGTTTTTATTTTTCTCGTGAGGTCTAGGGACCGGTTTTTTTCGTATCGTTAAATCAACCGCCGCTCACCTTCGGGGTGTGGCAAATCATATTTTATATGAAGTATATGATAATTTCAGAAATTGTTTCATTCATTGTTCGCTCACTTGATTTCTTTCAGTGGCACATATCAGGATCGAGGTCGCCTGGTGTTAAGTCCAGCAACTATCGCATCAACTTGCACCGTCGCACCGAAGGTTTTAGGAAAACTTGTACGCAAACTAAACATCGCAGCCCTCTGACGACAGTTAATCTAACAAACGAGTCTAGTTCAATCAACGGTTACTTTGCATTGAGCTTTAACTTTTTCCAAAGCACGAACTGAATATTTTCTAAACAATTCGAAGCAAGCTTTTATCTACTTTAACACACTGAAGTTAAAGTAGATTGGTTCATTCACCATACATTCGGTCCGCTTGCTCTTAAGAATAAATTTTCGCTTTGTCCAATATTATTTTTCAAAAAAACAACGAATGTAGCAAATGTTCAAAATATACGCAATAATAATTGTTTCAAATAGTAACAAAACTGTTTTGTGCAAGTAACAAACATTCCTCCGGCTGACAATTTCCAAAAAAAAAACAGTTAAATTTTTTGATAACTTTCTCGTTCAGAGCAAAACGACTTACGTTAGGCTAAACCAATTTCTTTTTTATTTTTACTCGAGGGGATGAGTTAACAGGGTTGTTAGATACGAACAAACACAATGAAAATTTGAGTATCGTTTTCGGGTACATAACGACTTATTAACTGTAATGAATAAAACGACACGATAATAACCATCAATCATTAAACATGCCGACATGAAACACTCATCAAACGTAAATAAAAATCAGAATACAACAGAATTACCTATTGATGATGATGCTGATGGATGATGCAATATATATGAGGCTTATTTCATTAATTTACTAATACAACTCTTCCCCTGGTGCATACAGAAAAGGAAGTATTCATAAGAATTGCGTTTTATCACCTATACAAACTGAAGTGTTTTCATGCGATTTCATCCATTAAATTATGCGGTTTTTAAACGATTTTTTTATGTGGTACATAACCCCTGTATAATCAAAGCTATTAGCAATGAAGTTCTTCAATTCTATTTTTATACAGTTTTTGCACCATAATTTGAGAAATTCCACTTGATTGTACATGGCAATTTGCAAAATATTCGAGATATTCTTAGACAGATTGCTAAAGTTTTGGCTTTTTGTGTGAAGTAAGATCATGCCGACCGGAGAGTGCGTAAATGTATTTTGGCATCAAAAATTGGTTGCAGTTGCAGTTGCAAAATTTAGTTGGAAATAGATATCCACTCGTTCGGTTATCAGCGGGTTAGCATGTTTGGCAACGCTCTCCAACCATATTAATCGTTTTTATTTTGCAAGAACTATTAAGCCCAAAGGCAAATGTCAAGAAGTCCGTGCAGTAACTTGTTTTTCTGCACGGGACAATGTCTGCTGGGTATAGCGGCCCTTACACGTGACAATATTATTGTCAATCCAAAGTATTGTCAATACCATCAATCCAATTGGCCTGATAACTTGAGTCCGAGTTTTTCGAAAAATTCAAGCGTTTGGCGCTTTAAATATTGCAAATGAATATTAAAATATAGAGAGAAGAGATTATTGCATATATTTAACAGTTTCTCTCTGGAGAGAAAGTATTGTTGGATTGATGAGCAGTTTTGATTTTTTTGACAATATGTTCGTCAATTTAATATAGTTTCCATTACACGATCAAAAGTATTGTCAATACTCCTTGTATTGACAATAATATTGTCTAGTGTAAGGGCCGCTAATAGCATAAACCTATTGAATTTTTCACATACCGATTCCACATACTCTTCTAATGCGGCCCTTACACAAGACAATATTATTGTCAATACAAGGAGTATTGACAATACTTTTGATCGTGTAATGGAAACTTCATTGGATTGACGAAAATATTGTCAAAAAATCAAAACTGCTCATCAATCCGACAATACTTTCTCTCCAGAGAAGAAACTGTCAAATATGTGCAATGAACACATCTCTCAATGTTTCAATGTTCAGTTGCAATATTTGAAGCTTCAAACGCTTGATTTGTTCGAAAAATGCGGACTCATGTTACCAAGTCAATTGGATTGACGGTATTGACAATACTTTGGATTGACAATAATATTGTCACGTGTAAGGGCCGCTTATTCTTTCTGCTCTTTCCATAACATCTCCAGCATGTTTTTTATTTTTAACTTTTACTCATCAATTTACTAGCAAACGTATTCAAACGTTTGTTTGTAGAATGACAACCGCCGGTGTGGAAATATGGTTGAACTTCAGCATCAAGCTCAGGACCGGTACGTAATTTTTTTACGACTCCTTCGAAGCTCGCCGTTTAAACTTGGTTAGAATTTGACATTTCTCGAGAAGAATAATATTCGTTGGTCAACAGCTGTGAACAGTAAAAGTAATTTTGCTTCAATTTAAGTTCACAGTTAAACAATATTTTTTGTAAATTTAATTCATGATTTATCAACAACATAAAAAACAATTCAATGACCTCCCAAGATTCAACACAAGCAATTCTAACGCAAACACGTTCTTTATCAGAACGAATGCGATCTGCCTATGATGGTGAGTAAGCTTTTTATTTGTACTCTATTAATCGGTATCCCAAATATCGACTACGATTCAGACTCTCAAAAAAGTATTGTAAACTTTTATTTTAATTTTACAAAAACCTGTTAATCATCATCAAAACATGTCAGCAAGCAAACGCGACTAATAAAACCGTCAAATTTAATATTAAATATTCCTTTCACGAAATCATTAAACTAATCCAAAAACTAGTACTCAGCTCTACATTTATTAACAAAAACAATGATACATATATTGCATTTCCAGTGTCTCGTTCTACTTGTACCATCGGTGTTGTGTCCGTTTCGCTGGAAACGTTGCGATCCAACCTATTTTCACTAATCGAACACGCCAAGATTAGGATCCACAAAGCAAGTGTGAATCAGACAACACCACTAACGGAAAAACAGGCCAAACTGCTGAACGATGCCATCTACTCGATGAGTGGGATTCTGCGTAAACTGGAACAATTGGCCACCATGCATAACCGCACGAACGACCGTGCCACCGTTGTTTGTGGTGAAGACTTTCAGGAACAAATGAACACGTTGATGAAAAAACTCAACGCCACTTCCATCGAGATGTCTAAGCTGAAACGAGTCAATGATAACATCATGAACATCTACTCGAACTATCAGTTGGAAAATGAAGATGGTAGTGATTCGGATGTTGATGAGGACACGGATAGTAGCGATGGAAATAACACTGTATCTTTAAGATAGCGAGTCCCTAATTCGGCAACAAATATTGTAATTATGCCTAACTATAATTAAATTGAAATCAATCCACAAAATAAAAATGAATCTATAAAGCACGCTTAAAATACAAAACATGCAACGAATTTTACGTTCTACCGTTTTACTTTTGTTTTTATCTAGGAAATATGCTGAACACATTGCAACCACCCCAGCAATCTCTCGAACACATCCAACATCTGGGAGCTTTCTTTACCGGCACAGTTGTAACGAGTAAAGTATTGATTGAAGCCTGCGCGTTACAACATAAGTTTGTTTTATGCATTATTTCCAAGAATGCACTAGGTGAGACAAACATTGAATGTTTTGATGTTGCTTAGGGAGTTTCCATCATTACAGAAACGAATTCGATTCTAACAGAACGCGCAATCTGGCTAAATGAATATTATAAATACATGCAACATTAGACGCTCCGTGATGCACAATCATGAGACGGTAGTTGGGGTTCGAATAATGAACACAACATGCAATACAAAAGGCTAAAAATAAGCTCCATCCTAGTCTTATCCTCGTTCAGTGAATTTACTTTTATACCTAATGTGTGTAGTGTTGCACGACACGACAAGCCTTTCATTGCTCTCTGGAACAGGGTTAACTCGGAAATCGATTTATTCTTTAACTATTGATGATGTATTCTGAATTTATGATGAGGTGACATTCGAGGAAAATTTCAGCAAATTATGAATTAATTACGAATGAAATATGAATTACAACATAATCTGCTTAATTACTGTACAGTTCTCAGATATCATCGACGCATGCAAGGATGCAGAACGATTGTGCATTCTTCAAAATTACTCAATTGATAGTATCTTATGTGCTCTTGTCTTTCTGCACTCGGTAACTTTCATGCACTATTTTACCAAACTTTCGAATACTGCAAATGCTTATCTCTGCCGCATTCACACAGCTCGGATTGCAATTAACGTGGTCCATCAGTTAAAAAGGCTAAATTCTAAACACCGGCACGTAGGATAGATAGAATTTTATCGAATCGATTTAAAATTTTTGAATAGTAAATGTTTTAAGTGAATTTTTTGTAACAGATTCATTTTAATATCTACTTTTAAAACGTTAACACCTAGTAAAGAGCAATCGAAACCTCTTTGAGTGATGGACATTTTTTGTCCAAAGAGATTTTCTGGTCCTAAATACCCTCAATATTCTTGCGACAATACGAATATTTGTGTTTCTCTTCCGATATGATTGCTGGCAATAAACCCAAATATCGGTATTCATTGTGTGTTAAGTAATGTTTCTTTTCCAAACTTGCTCCCTTCATGTATTTTGTCTTCCACAGTTTTAGTTAATCAACTTCTTCTAACTTAACGTAAGTCTCTAAATAATAATTCCATAGATAGGCCAATTATAGAATGGCACTCTTGTGTTATAATAACACTACTCCTGGGCGTTACAGAATTAAATTCAACTTAGTGGAAAGAATCTGTCTGGTTTCGCAAGAAGGCGCTTGTTGAAATTGTTCATTTGGTTTCTTGCGCATAATATTGTTCCACCTGATTTGGTTTCAAGTGTACTTATACTCGTATATTTCGTCACAGTCAACCTCCATCACCGTCACCATCAACATTAATTACATGCATTCTTATGGAGATATTCACGTATAACGTCATCGTCACGGAACGTCTTCAAGGGCGGACAGATGTGAACGTTCCGGTAAAGAAAGTATTCAATTAATTTTGACGGAGGCTGACGTTCCGGCGACGGAAGAAGACGGACCGTCTGAATCGTACATAAGGCGATTAAAACCGGCTCCCAAAAATGGGAAATCGGTTATGAAAAGGTAGATTTCTTTTACTATTGCTCATTTAAAAATAAAAATGTTACAACATTTAATTATTTATCGTAGATATCTGGACGAACAATGGAAAATCTTAAGATTTCTGACCAAATCATGCAAAATTCGTAGATTTTAAAAGGTTCATTCAAAGGAAAGATTGAAACCTACAGTTCTCCGAATAGAAACTTGAACAGTTTTTGTTCGAAAACAACAAATTGATTGTCCCACGAGAAAAGGGCCGAACTGCCAATGCAATGATTAATTTAAATTTGACGCCTTACTCTTTGCAGAACTCTCAGGTTAAAACCACAAGCTTTCGATTTATATTGGAAACTGTCAAGAAATTGGAGTAATGACTCTTTAATAATCAAAAGAGAAATTAACAAAAAGAGGCTCTCATTTGCAGTTAGACTCTTTTGTCGTGGGACTATTGAAATGGAATGTGTACTTTTGACATAAAAGGAGCTTTCATTTCAGTTTCTCTTGATGTTTTTGTTCCAGACAAGCTCCATCAACACGGGCTTCGAGTTCGCCACATTTAAAATAAGTTACATAGTTCTCCCGCTAGGCTCATGCCGTAGACCTCTCCTTTATATTTTGTACGTGAATGACATTAACTGTTTTTTTCACATGCCATTCACGCTCGAACAACTGACGGATGATGGCGTGGTTTCAGTTACAGGACCCAAAGCAGTCAATTTGCGAAAACCATTGCAGGATATCTGAGATAATTTGGCTGATGATGTCTAGTCTAAGACTATAAATCTAATGAGGCAGGATTTCTCATCGACTATTATGCACACAGTTATTTAGTACAGCCGCAGTATGTGCCCGAGCGTTGTCGTGATGAAATAATATGTCACATTCTAAGATTCCCGTTTAAAACAAATTAGTTTGGTGATTATCATAAAAATATTGCAAATAGTATCGCTCAATATTCGACGACTCCAAATCATTTAACTTTTTTGAAAATTGCATAGACGCAGGAAACTTTTTCTTGAATCTGAAACGAATCCGGGGGCAAAGCTAGGGAAAGGGAATATTACATTCTGTTGGGGAATTTTACCGTACTGTATCAAAAGACTTCTCTGTCAATTTTTAACATACAGAATGATTGCATGGCTAGTACTGCGATCCTATTTACACAAAGAATTCTTTCAGGTCTGCACAGTTCGAAAAACTCATGTGATTTTGTGAAATCGAATGAAATAAGAAAAAAAAGATCGATAACAACAGCGCGAATTGAACCAAGAACCACCAGATCACAAAGCACGTCAGTTAATCGACTGAACCACGGAAACCCATTTCTGCTTAATAAATATTTGATTTATATAAATCCATACAGCGGCACTTGGTAGCCATGTGAAAATTACATTCGGAGCCTGTAAAATTTTGTACGAGTGGAATATTAGGTCATTTGAAAAGTTAAGTAGTGATGAATTGTATCGTTTGTAGAATTATGTCACCTGTAAAGTTCATAATTTTGTTTTGTGTGGACTTAAACATACTAAAACTGGCTTGTAATACATCCTATGCATTGAACCGTTTATACGATGCCTATGATCCTCATGCAAAGAATTCTTTAATTTCTTTTGTTGAAAAATGCTCTAAGCGCTCCTTGTCTTCAACGGCAACCATCACTTTTGATCCACTTGAAACAGTTACGAAAATTCGATGACAATTAACCGATTAACCGAAATTCGATGACAAATTATCCTTTTTCGTTTTAACCGCATTAACAGAGAAGAAAGTCCATGTGAAGGCAACGAAGTCAACGAAATGTGAATCATAAGTAAAATACACAATTAGGAGTGAATCATGATTCAGCAACCATGCCATTTAATTTTGTTAATATGTGTATTTTATCAGAAGTTATCTATCTCTTGTTTTATTATTTTTCAATGAATAAAAATGTAGGAAAAACATCCCGCAAAAAGTTTCTATTTGATTCCCAACCAGCATGGGTTTTTTTGTAAAAAATATACGAAACCCGCTTGATTTGTATTTGTGTACAAATACAAAATGTTGTAGACCAAACATTTGATACAAGAGATCAGACATACCACCCGTAATCTACTGATGGTGCCATCTTTTGCAAACAATAAAAACGTACTTCTGAACTCAATGCGTGTAAAACAATATGTTTTAATTTGATATTATCATTAATTGTCACCAGACTATGTGATAGTTTTCAAACCTAAAATTTGACGAAGAATACATCTTTGGATAAACTCGTTTTATAATACACCTGAAAATAAATACTATTAAACCTGTAATCAACCAAACCGTTCAACTGTATTTTAGTAGGCGAATGCTTTACACTACCAACGCTCTCTCCATCACACGAATCACATGCTCCTTCGTAAAACTCCCACTGCAATCGGCTCATCGTCGAATCAAAAGTCACAACCTGCAATGAACAAGTTCCGGTTGGTGGGCTGCCGGGTGGGTGTCGAAAGCTTCGCGTCGTTGCATTACTGCCCCGACGATGACGACAACGACGACGACGGCGAAGGCGGTGGGAGTCTTCCCGACAGAGTTCTCTCATTCGATCCGTCGCCATTGATCGCATCGCACACACGAAAAAGACCGGTTCCGTTCTCAAGGAGTGCGCGCGAAAAAATTCCTCCTTTCTCTTTGCAGAAGAGTCCGCGAGTGGGTGCAGGTTTCAAAGTAGAAGTGCAGGTTTTTGTTTATTTTGTGATTAGCATCAAAAAATTGTCTGTCAGTAAAAGAAATTACCGAGTCAATGTCGATGATCCGTCAGAAAAACCCCAGAAAAGCGAGTGTTACTTGGTTTGTGCTACCATTAGAGTTGTTGCGTCATTGAAGGAAGAAAGAGAGAGCAAGATAACGGATGCATTTTAACCTCTCACAGTGCATATCGAAGTTTACCTAGATTAGTGGGTGTTGGTGGGTGGAGAAATCATAATATTCTGTGCTTGAATAGTAATTGTATTGTCTCAAGTGGTTCACTTAGCTCGTCATCATCATTATTATCATCACCATAAAACTGTCAAAGACTTGGATCTCTAGCAGAACACCATAGGAATGTTATAAATCAATTCTTGGTATGAATTAATTATCGAATGGCTCATTACGGAGAGCGGAGCCGGCTGTATGATAGTTCCGTTTTATGTGATTGTAATAATAACGAGCGGAACGAGTAGAATGAGAATGGAAACCATAATAACGAACGATAATGATGATGAAGTACGATTGATAATTCGAGTGCAGCGAAAGGACTTTCTTAGGGGTGCAAATTATCCGGGTGGCTGTTTGCACTACAGCAAACAATCTATTTGCTTCCCGGCTTGATGATTACGCGGGTGAATCGGTATGTGTTAGCAAGAAAAGCTTGATTGTCGAACATTTATTAAAACCAATGATGTCATTCGACGGAGAAATCCTCGAGCTCGGTTGCACAGAAATTAATCTATTTTCAACTCATCCATTGAAAACTTCTTCGATAACGCATTGACATTCCGACAGAGTATACCGAATAGACTAATAAAATTATCCTATCCTTGACTCTATAACAGTTCAGGATAGAATCACAATTGATGCCTTTCACGCTGCCAACCTGGGTTCGATTCCCAACTCCGCACATAGGGCCAGAAAACTTTTCTGGTCCAAAGAGGTGAAGGACCACAACCTCTATAATCGAAACAAAAAAATAGAGAATATATATATATATATATATATATATATATATATATATATATATATATATATATATATATATATATATATATATATATATATATATATATATATATATATATATATATATATATATATATATATATATATATATATATATATATATATATATATATATATATATATATGTGCTTCAAAGGAATGGCAAGGCGCGAGTAAATTCAAAGAACAGTATCTCCGAAAATATTCAAAGTACGGCTTTGAAACTTTGAAATTATGTTCTGAGATCAAATATCAATCGATTAAAACAATCAATGACAAATCGATTTTTCAGAAAGTGCCCCCTTAAAAGAGCTGACTCGAAAACTTATTTTGTGACATGCCTCATCTGTGGCGTATAACATATTCTTACAAAAATTGATCTTAATATATATAAAAAGAAAGCTGTTTGTAATTAAACGAAAAAGGAAGAAAATGGCCTCACTAGCACACTCGTGAATGTAACCCGCTTGTTAGAAATTCTGACAACTGACAAAAGCCTGGCAAGATTCCGGCAACTGTTGAAATTTTGCAGACAAAATTGCGTCGTTCTCTCGTTTTGCTAGATAGCTCTTCCTTATTTTTTCTGTTCGACTTCCTTTGATATTCGTCAATCCTGCTTGTACTTTCCAAAATGAAAACGAATCTTGAGACCAAATAAATGAAATGAAAATACCGGTATATTGAGAGATGAAGCTTTGCATATCATGTTTGGTAGTGCAAAAGCTATCATTCAGTAATAGCCGTTCAACCGAGAAGGTTGTGTATAGAAGCGTACAGTTTAATAACGCTGGTTAGTTTACACGCGTTAAATACGACAACGGTTGAACTACAGGTAGAGACCTGTTGGCAGCAGCCGTTAAAACGTAAAATCGTGCTGCATAAGAGAGCCCTAGTGCTGGGCCAAGCTGGTGAAGGAAACAACAAAGGGCGTTTCCCAAGCTCTACCCAGGCCACAATATACAGCCACAAGTGCTGAGCAGGAGAGTGCAAAGGCACATTGAAGAAGAAGAGTGCAAAGGCACACAGAAGCAGGAGAGTGCAAAGGCACACCGGTGCGAAGGCACTTCGGTGCAGAAGCATATCGGTGCGGAGCACAAGGAAGAAGGAGACAAGACAACTCGGTCTTTCCACTGCCATACAACACGCAGGTATACACCGGTGACCTGCGCTGGTTGCAGCTGGCGAAGACAAAAGTAAATCGGAAATCGAGTGGTGCTGGATGTCAGGTAGCAGTAGCATCACATCCAACAAGAACATCTAGAGCAACGAGGATCTACACGGCAGTGCAACGGAGATAGACAACAATTTCAAGGTAGAAATTTTTTCTTTTCCTTTTGATTGAGTACTGTGTAGTGTTGGTTTCATTTTTTATTTTAAAGTTTGATTAAAAATTTTAATGTGATGGATGAATCCATGGACGTAAATCCTAGCATGAATCCTATACCCCCACGAACGAAAAAATATCAGGAGAGCTCTTCTGGGCCTTGGATAGTCTTTTTTAGACGTATATCAAAGCCATTAAACATTTACCAAATTTCTAAAGGTTTGACATCACGATACTCTTCAATCAAAGAGATCATAAAAGTAAATAACGATAAAATTCGTGTTGTGGTAAATAACTTGAAACACGCGAATGATATTGTCTCTTCGGAACATTTCATTAAAGAGTATAAAGTTTACATACCCTCCAAAGATGTCGAAATTGACGGTGTTGTTACCGAAGCGAGTCTTTCGGTAGATGATTTACTCAAGCATGGTGTTGGTCGTTTCAAGAACTCTATGCTTGAGGGTGTGAAAATACTGGAGTGCAAACAACTGTACTCAGTAGTTTATGAAGAGGGAAAAAAAGTTTATCGCCCATCAGACTCGTTTCGAGTGACATTTGCCGGATCTGCGTTGCCGTCCCATGTCTATGTCGATAAAATTCGCCTCCCTGTTCGGCTTTTTGTTCCAAATGTAATGAATTGTACGAACTGCAAAAAATTCGGACACACAGCTACTTACTGTAGCAATAAACCAAAATGTATTAAGTGTGAAGGACCTCATAAAGATAATGATTGCAACAAGGAAATTGAAAAATGTATTTATTGTGGGGAAAGTCCTCATGAGGATATTTCAGTATGCACTGCATTTAAAGTGCACAAAGACAAAATTAAGCTTTCTTTAAAAGCACGGTCTAAGCGCACTTATGCAGAAATGCTTAAAACGGTCATTGATGTCCCCCCTTTGGAAACCGAAAACGGGTTTTCAAATCTAGAGGAAACAGAGGACTCTGACTCTGACGAAAATAGTGAAGGTAATTCGTTTATCACTACCCAAGGGTCAGTTAAGAGAAAGAAGTCTTCTTCCAAATTACCAAAAAAGACACCTAAAGTTTCATCTTCAAAAAAAGATCCCCGTGTTAAACAAAAAAAGTCAAAACCAAAGACTGTGCCTCCTGGTTTGTCAAATTCACAAACCAATCCAGGATCTAGCACAGAAAAAGGTAATAATCCTATGGGCTCCATTTCACAGCCACCAACAGGATTACTGAAGTTTTCGGAAATTGTTGAATGGATTTTCTCAGCATTCAATATATCTGAACCCTTAAAGACCCTCATAATGGCATTCCTTCCAATAGCTAGAAATTTTTTGAAGCAGTTATCAGCTCAATGGCCAATTGTCTCAGGTTTTGTATCTTTTGATGGATAATTTATCACCCGCCGCAAATGATACAATCACTGTCCTGCAGTGGAATTGTCGAAGCATCATGCCAAAACTTGATTCATTTAAAATTTTATTGCATAGTCAAAAATGTGATGTATTTGCTTTATGCGAAACATGGCTTACTTCAAACATAGCTTTAAATTTTAATGATTTTAACATTATACGTCTCGATAGAGACTCTCCGTATGGTGGAGTGCTTTTGGGAATTAAGAAATGCTGTTCCTTTTATAGATTAAACATCCCTTCAACTTCTAGTATAGAAGTTGTTGCTTGCCAAATAAACAATAAAGGCAAAGATATTTGCATAGCTTCGGTTTATATTCCTCCAAAAGCACAAGTTGGACAGCGACAGCTTAATGAAATGGTTGAAGCCCTTCCTGCTCCACGATTGATTCTGGGGGATTTAAATTCGCACGGAATGATGTGGGGTTCCGTTTACAATGATAGCAGATCATCTTTAATACAAAACATTTGTGACAATTTTAGCATGACGGTATTAAATATGGGTAGCATGACACGGATCCCAAGACCTCCTGCACGCCCAAGTGCATTAGATCTATCTCTTTGCTCAACATCAATTCGACTAGATTGCACCTGGAAAATATTGCCTGATTTACACGGTAGCGATCATTTACCAATCATCATCTCAATTAGCTGTAACAAATGTATTGCTAATTCAGCTAGTATTCCATATGATTTGACAAAAAATATCGACTGGATTAAATACCAAAGTAGAATCTCTAGTATTTTGAATTCAATGGAAGAGCTCCCTCCACTTGAAGAATATGACTTCCTCATTTGTTCGATTCTGGAGGCAGCAGAACAATCCCAAACTAAACGCTTTCCTGGGCCAACGACTAACAGAAGGCCTCCCAACCCCTGGTGGGACAAAGAGTGCTCAGAGGCTAAACTCGCAAAACAAAATGCTTGCAAGACGTTTCTAAAACGGGGAGGAGGAACTCCTCAGAATTTTGAAAAACTTATGGTTTTAGAAACCAAGTACAAGAGCATACTTCGAGCCAAAAAATGTAGCTATTGGAGACATTTTGTCGAAGATTTGTCAAGAGAAACCTCAATGAGCACTCTTTGGAATACGGCCAGACGAATGAGGAATCGTAACGTGGGCAATGAGAGTGATGAATACTCGAACCGTTGGATATTTGACTTTGCTAGGAAAGTTTGCCCAGATTCTGTTCCTACGCAAAGCATTATACGGGAATCTCCTCCAAATAATGGTTTTATTAATAACCCATTTTCAATGACGGAATTTTCTATAGCACTCTTGTCTTGTAACAATAACGCTCCAGGGTTGGACAGAATTAAATTCAACTTGGTGAAGAATCTGCCCGACCTCGCAAAAAGACGTTTGTTGGAATTGTTCAACAAGTTTCTTGAGCAAAATATTGTTCCGCCTGACTGGAGACAAGTGAAAGTTATCGCCATTCAAAAGCCGGGGAAACCAGCTTCCAATCACAACTCATATAGACCCATTGCGATGATGTCCTGCATCAGAAAATTGTTCGAAAAAATTATTCTACGACGTCTCGACACTTGGGTCGAGACGAACGGTTTGTTGTCAGATACTCAGTTTGGCTTCCGTAGAAATAAAGGGACGAATGATTGCCTTGCATTACTTTCGTCTGACATCCAAATTGCCTTCGCTCAAAAGCAACAAATGGCATCTGTATTTTTAGACATTAAAGGAGCATTTGATTCAGTTTCCATTGATGTTCTTTCAGACAAGCTCCACCAACATGGACTCCCAGCGGTTATAAATAATTATTTGCACAACCTTTTGTCAGAGAAGTGCATGTATTTTTCACATGGCGATTTGGCAACATTCAGAATTAGCTACATGGGTCTCCCGCAAGGCTCATGCCTCAGTCCGCTCCTCTATAATTTTTACGTGAATGACATTGACAGCTGTCTAGTAACCCCATGTACACTAAGGCAATTGGCAGATGATGGCGTGGTTTCAGTTACTGGGCCCAAAGCTATTGATCTGCATAAACCATTGCAAGATACCTTAGATAACTTGTCCGTTTGGGCTGTTCATCTTGGTATCGAATTCTCTGCGGAGAAAACAGAGTTAATCGTCTTTTCAAGAAAGCATGATCCCGCGCAGCTTCAGCTCCATATGATGGGAAGAATGATCCAACAGGTTTTAACTTTTAAATACCTCGGGGTGTGGTTCGATTCCAAATGCACGTGGGGAGGACACATTAGGTATCTGATAACGAAATGCCAACAAAGAGTAAATTTTCTTCGAACAATAACAGGATCTTGGTGGGGTTCTCATCCGCAAGATCTAATAAAATTGTATCAAACAACGATACTTTCAGTGATGGAATATGGATGCGTTTGTTTTCGTTCCGCTGCAAACTCTCATTTTATCAAACTTGAGCGAGTTCAGTACCGTTGTTTGCGAATTGCCTTAGGCTGCATGCACTCGACACATACAATGAGTCTTGAAGTTCTGGCGGGAGTTCTTCCATTAAAAGATCGATTTTGGGAGCTTTCATCACGCCTGCTAATAAGATGTGAGGTGCTGAATCCCATGGTAATTAATAATTTCGAACGACTAGTCGAGCTTCGATCTCAAACAAAATTTATGACAGTATATTTTAACCATATGTCACAGGAAATCAACCCTTCAAGATATATTCCTATCCGTGTCAGCATCCTAAGTGCCCCTGACTCAACTTTATTTTTCGATACATCCATGCAGCGTGAAGTGCGTGGAATCCCGGATCATCTACGCTCGACGGAAATCCCAAAAATATTTTCAAGTAAGTTCAGGCATATTGACTCTGAGAAAATGTTTTACACGGACGGATCGCGAATTGAAGAAGCGACAGGGTTTGGTATGTTCAACAATAATGTTTCGGCCTCATTTAGGCTTCAAGAACCTGCATCTGTTTATATAGCAGAGCTAGCAGCAGTTCATTATAGTTTGAGTGTAATCGTCACATTATCTCCAAACCATTATTTCCTCTTCACAGATAGTCTGAGTGCAATTGAAGCCATTCGCTCAATCGCTGCTGGCAAAAATGAACCGTTTTTCTTGGGTAAAATAAAACAGTGTCTGAACGACATATTGAATAATAATTATCTAATCACTATAGTCTGGGTCCCGGCTCATTGCTCCATTCCAGGCAATGAAAGAGCCGATAATTTAGCCAAACGTGGTGCTATTGAGGGTGAAATTTATGAGCGACCGATTGCTTTCAACGAATTCTATAGTTCGTCTCGCCAAAGAACACTTGCCAGCTGGCAAGCATCTTGGGATAGAGATGATCTGGGTCGGTGGATGCACTCAATTATTCCGAAAATATCGACAAAGGCATGGTTCAGGGGACTGGATGTGAGTAGGGATTTCATTCGTGTGATGTCCAGACTCATGTCCAATCACTACACGTTAGATGCACATCTCCTTCGAATTGGGCTCTCCGAGACTAATCATTGTGCTTGTGGCGAAGGCTATCGCGATATTGATCATGTCGTTTGGACATGCGTGGAGTATCGTGATGTCAGATCTCAACTAATAAATTCTTTGCGTACCCAAGGTAGACTATCCAATATCCCAGTTCGAGACATTCTTGCTTGTCGTGACCTTTCATACATGAAACTTATTTATCATTTCATAAAGAAAATTGGAGTTTCAATTTAATAAAGGCCCCTTTTAAGACTTAGTTCTGATCCCAGCTGCGTCCATGAGTTCAACCAATAGCTAAATTAGAATAAAAATTATGTAATGATACAAACAAACTCGAAACAGTTTATGAAATTATCAACAAAATGTCTGAAAATAACAGCTTATTTTATAATTTATAGAAGTTAATCGTTTGGTTCAAATAATATTTCCGAGTAGATCTCATAATTAATGACGAGTTACCTAAGATGATATTTAAGCTATAAGAGAATATGTTTTAATAAATTCAAAACGTTGTGACTATGTTAGAATTAAATTAGGATAAGAATATTATGTAAAAGTGATGCTACGGCGAAGAAAAACTTATGTAAACTGCCTTAAGAAATAAACGTATTTATGGAAAAAAAAAAAAGTGCAAAAGCTATGTTATTGCCTTTCATTTAAACTTCTAATGGAAAAAATAAAACCAAAGGCGCTAAAAATGAAGAACTGATTCAAAACGGTTCTACCAGTATTGTATAACAAATATTCGACAGAAACAGAACCGTTAACAACCGCTAGGCGAAATTCTCTGCCGAAAACGGATGTTGCATTGTTACCAGACTCTGCTTGAATTCGGCCAACATTCCGGCAAAAATTCTGGCAGACGCTGCCAGGCACATGCAAGCGGGAAGATCTCATGCGCCATTTTGAAATGCATGATTTTTCGAAAGAAACCATGGCAAGCTTAGAGCAAACCAAAGTTTTAAATAATTCATTCCTTGTTGGTCGTTAAACATGGGGATTGAAATGGAAGTATTATATCCTACTAGTAATTGAAATTAGCAACTCAGTTATAACTAAAAACAACTTATTTTGGGAATAAAATATTCTGCAACAGGGTGTCGCATATTCATCAGACGTTACTCTTCGCAACATCCTCTAAAATATCAGTATCCAATAAAGAACAGACATGGAAAAGATTGATGAATGTAATAGCAAAAATGCAAATTTGTGAAAAAATTTCCTCAGAGGGACACGATTCCGCAACTTTTTCCTGTCCGGAACAATTGTTTTGCCGTTTGAACTACTCTGATCAGGCCCGTACCGAGGATTTGGTTTCGGGAGGGGCCCAGAATGAAAAAATAATGATACTGAATATTGCTTAAGTACATAATTTCCGGTGCGCCATTTACCGGCGTTTTCAACAGACACCTCAAAGTTTTACACTAGATCATCTAATTCTCTGGCGTATAATAATGGATCCAGCCAAACATGTATTCGAAGTGCACTTGCGCTCGTCTTTTTAGTTCTGAATAAGTATGTGCGATATCCAGCGGCAGGATATTTTTCTAATTTGCAGAATCTCGCTCAAGTATGGTAAGCTCAAGCACTTGCATTTTCCAGTTATCCAGAATAATTAAGTGTCTTATTTTTATTGTCGGTTATTGTGCCCCGTAATTTATTTTCATTTTATTTAGTTTTAACACTGTTCGCTTCGTATCAAACTTTTTTTTTTGTTTCTGTTTCTGATTTCGGGAGGGGCCATGACCCCCCCTCTGGGTTTGTGCCTCACTCTGATTGAAATTAATCACAACTGATCAAAAATACAAGCGAACAGATCTTTCATACATGTTCAGACTTTTTACAATTCCAAAATTTTGGTCTAAAATTCAATTTCATAATCCATATTTTGAATTAAGTTCCAAAATCCAAAATCTTTGAACATTGTTTCTGAAATTTAAAGTCAGGTTCAGACAAAAATTCAGTTCAAGAATCCAGTTCCTGAACCATCAGATAAAGAATTTAGATTTTAGAGTCCGTTCTGGTATTCAGATCTGGAATCAAAGTCAACGAATTGGATTCCAGAAATAAAATTCGGGTTCCACCAGAACCAGAACCCTAAACCAGGATTTAGTTTATAGTTCTGGTTCAGAGCTCGGTTTGAAAATCCAGGCTCAGACTTCATTCCCGAATTCCAGCTTCAGAATTCTGGAATTGTAACTGAAGTCTGGACCTGGATCTATAACAGATTGAAAGAATTGAAATTCAGGTTCGAACCAAAATTCAGGTTCTGAACTCAACTCTAGAATCTTAGTTCAGAGAACAGTTCTAAAATTCAATTCTAAAATTCTGTTATAAAATCTTGATCCTGAATTCAGTTTTTGAAATCTGTTCTAGAATTCAGGTTCAAACGTTGTTCAAGAATTCAATTCTAGAATACAAGTCAGGAACTCAAGTCCCGAATTCAAGCTAGACAAGGGCCTCATCCCTCATATGATGCAATTTATAAAAACTTAATTTGTCAAATGATGCAAAATTTAATTTGTAATGACTAATATTGGATTAGCATGAATCTTACTGTACCGACACGAAACGATGCCAGACAATTTTATTTAATGAATTAAACAAATTGGTTTAATTCTTCGACTGAAGTCAAGTGTATTCAGGTAATAGCGTTCAGCATCAATCGAAACAAGTGAAAGTCCGATGACACTAAGCCAGGACCATTAAGGGGAAAGACACCGTATGGCGTATCGGTACTTTCAATAAAGTATGCGTGAAAACGAGTACAATCATCTTTTTTGGGATTTGATAAAATTAAATTATCATATAGCTGATAATCAAACAAATCAGTCGTTTCTGCTTAAAAATTCAAAAAAAAATTAAAAAGGCGGGTGGGTAATGTCAGAGACATAACTGGATGTCGTGAATACGAAAACAACTGACATGCTCCTTAACACTTCCGAATATCAATTGTATGAATTATGCACGCATTCCCCTTTTTCACATTTTTCGCAAAAACAAAGAAAGCTTCACTTGATCTCGATTACTGTGAATTTCACACAGCGAAAAGTGCATAAATCTAAGCAAACTATTCTTGATTTGCAGTAAACTGAGGATATTTCCCTACGATTTGCAAACAACAAATCCTAATAGTTCTTTAGAAAACTTTTAGAGCCATTAGAACGGCTGATATTGTGCAATGCTCTCCACCGATGTTTTTTTCCCAATGCTAATGACTGGCAGCTGTGACGTAATCGCTCTTGTCGAAAGCGTGCAGACGACACAAAACACATCTGCTCGCAGTGGCGATACAATCCAAACTGATTTAAGTTTTGTTGAGAGGCTTGTTTCTACCTGATTTCGTTTGTAGCTTTTTCATTAATGGGCGGTCCTAACGGCTATAAAAATAGCCGCATACAGAATTTTAATGTCGATTATTTCATTTCGGATTTGCATATTTTATTGAAAGAAACTATCAATATGCTGTAGGGATTCGTTTCCAGCATTCAGAAGAGTCAAATTGCGTAATTCTCTACGACATTAAACTCTGGAACATTTTTCGCAAAAAAAGGCTTCACTTGATCTCGATTACTGTGAATTTCACACAGCGAAAAGTGCACAAATCTAAGCAAACTGTTCTTGATTTGCAGTAAACTGAGGATATTTCCCTACGATTTGCGAACAACAAATCCTAATAGTTCTTTAGAAAACTTTTAGAGCCATTAGAACGGCTGATATTGTGCAATGCTCTCCACCGTTGTTTTTTTTCCCAATGCTAATGACTGGCAGCTGTGACGTAATCGCTCTTGTCGAAAGCGTGCAGACGACACAAAACACCTCTGCTCGCAGTGGCGATTGAATCCAAACTGATTGAATTTTTGTTAAGAGATTTCCTTTTATGTGATTTCGTTTGTAGCTTTTTCACTAATGGGCGGTCCTAACGGCTATAAAAATAGCCGCATACAGAATTTTAATGTCGATTATTTCATTTCGGATTTGCATATTTTATTGAAAGAAACTATCAATATGCTGTAGGGATTCGTTTCCAGCATTCAGAAGAGTCAAATTGCGTAATTCTCTACGACATTAAACTCTGGAACATTTTTCGCAAAAAAAGGCTTCACTTGATCTCGATTACTGTGAATTTCACACAGCGAAAAGTGCACAAATCTAAGCAAACTGTTCTTGATTTGCAGTAAACTGAGGATATTTCCCTACGATTTGCGAACAACAAATCCTAATAGTTCTTTAGAAAACTTTTAGAGCCATTAGAACGGCTGATATTGTGCAATGCTCTCCACCGTTGTTTTTTTTCCCAATGCTAATGACTGGCAGCTGTGACGTAATCGCTCTTGTCGAAAGCGTGCAGACGACACAAAACACCTCTGCTCGCAGTGGCGATTGAATCCAAACTGATTGAATTTTTGTTAAGAGATTTCCTTTTATGTGATTTCGTTTGTAGCTTTTTCACTAATGGGCGGTCCTAACGGCTATAAAAATAGCCGCATACAGAATTTTAATGTCGATTATTTCATTTCGGATTTGCATATTTTATTGAAAGAAACTATCAATATGCTGTAGGGATTCGTTTCCAGCATTCAGAAGAGTCAAATTGCGTAATTCTCTACGACATTAAACTCTGGAACATTTTTCGCAAAAAAAGGCTTCACTTGATCTCGATTACTATGAATTTCACACAGCGAAAAGTGCACAAATCTAAGCAAAATGTTCTTGATTTGCAGTAAACTGAGGATATTTCCCTACGATTTGCGAACAACAAATCCTAATAGTTCTTTAGAAAACTTTTAGAGCCATTAGAACGGCTGATATTGTGCAATGCTCTCCACCGTTGTTTTTTTTTTCCCAATGCTAATGACTGGCAGCTGTGACGTAATCGCTCTTGTCGAAAGCGTGCAGACGACACAAAACACCTCTGCTCGCAGTGGCGATTGAATCCAAACTGATTGAATTTTTGTTAAGAGATTTCCTTTTATGTGATTTCGTTTGTAGCTTTTTCACTAATGGGCGGTCCTAACGGCTATAAAAATAGCCGCATACAGAATTTTAATGTCGATTATTTCATTTCGGATTTGCATATTTTATTGAAAGAAACTATCAATATGCTGTAGGGATTCGTTTCCAGCATTCAGAAGAGTCAAATTGCGTAATTCTCTACGACATTAAACTCTGGAACATTTTTCGCAAAAAAAGGCTTCACTTGATCTCGATTACTATGAATTTCACACAGCGGAAAGTGCACAAATCTAAGCAAAATGTTCTTGATTTGCAGTAAACTGAGGATATTTCCCTACGATTTGCGAACAACAAATCCTAATAGTTCTTTAGAAAACTTTTAGAGCCATTAGAACGGCTGATATTGTGCAATGCTCTCCACCGTTGTTTTTTTTTCCCAATGCTAATGACTGGCAGCTGTGACGTAATCGCTCTTGTCGAAAGCGTGCAGACGACACAAAACACCTCTGCTCGCAGTGGCGATTGAATCCAAACTGATTGAATTTTTGTTAAGAGATTTCCTTTTATGTGATTTCGTTTGTAGCTTTTTCACTAATGGGCGGTCCTAACGGCTATAAAAATAGCCGCATACAGAATTTTAATGTCGATTATTTCATTTCGGATTTGCATATTTTATTGAAAGAAACTATCAATATGCTGTAGGGATTCGTTTCCAGCATTCAGAAGAGTCAAATTGCGTAATTCTCTACGACATTAAACTCTGGAACATTTTTCGCAAAAAAAGGCTTCACTTGATCTCGATTACTGTGAATTTCACACAGCGAAAAGTGCACAAATCTAAGCAAACTGTTCTTGATTTGCAGTAAACTGAGGATATTTCCCTACGATTTGCGAACAACAAATCCTAATAGTTCTTTAGAAAACTTTTAGAGCCATTAGAACGGCTGATATTGTGCAATGCTCTCCACCGATGTTTTTTTCCCAATGCTAATGACTGGCAGCTGTGACGTAATCGCTCTTGTCGAAAGCGTGCAGACGACACAAAACACATCTGCTCGCAGTGGCGATACAATCCAAACTGATTTAAGTTTTGTTGAGAGGCTTGTTTCTACCTGATTTCGTTTGTAGCTTTTTCATTAATGGGCGGTCCTAACGGCTATAAAAATAGCCGCATACAGAATTTTAATGTCGATTATTTCATTTCGGATTTGCATATTTTATTGAAAGAAACTATCAATATGCTGTAGGGATTCGTTTCCAGCATTCAGAAGAGTCAAATTGCGTAATTCTCTACGACATTAAACTCTAAAACATTTTTTGCAAAAAAGGCTTCACTTGATCTCGATTACTGTGAATTTCACACAGCGAAAAGTGCACAAATCTAAGCAAACTGTTCTTGATTTGCAGTAAACTGAGGATATTTCCCTACGATTTGCGAACAACAAATCCTAATAGTTCTTTAGAAAACTTTTAGAGCCATTAGAACGGCTGATATTGTGCAATGCTCTCCACCGTTGTTTTTTTTTCCCAATGCTAATGACTGGCAGCTGTGACGTAATCGCTCTTGTCGAAAGCGTGCAGACGACACAAAACACCTCTGCTCGCAGTGGCGATTGAATCCAAACTGATTGAATTTTTGTTAAGAGATTTCCTTTTATGTGATTTCGTTTGTAGCTTTTTCACTAATGGGCGGTCCTAACGGCTATAAAAATAGCCGCATACAGAATTTTAATGTCGATTATTTCATTTCGGATTTGCATATTTTATTGAAAGAAACTATCAATATGCTGTAGGGATTCGTTTCCAGCATTCAGAAGAGTCAAATTGCGTAATTCTCTACGACATTAAACTCTGGAACATTTTTCGCAAAAAAAGGCTTCACTTGATCTCGATTACTATGAATTTCACACAGCGGAAAGTGCACAAATCTAAGCAAAATGTTCTTGATTTGCAGTAAACTGAGGATATTTCCCTACGATTTGCGAACAACAAATCCTAATAGTTCTTTAGAAAACTTTTAGAGCCATTAGAACGGCTGATATTGTGCAATGCTCTCCACCGTTGTTTTTTTTTCCCAATGCTAATGACTGGCAGCTGTGACGTAATCGCTCTTGTCGAAAGCGTGCAGACGACACAAAACACCTCTGCTCGCAGTGGCGATTGAATCCAAACTGATTGAATTTTTGTTAAGAGATTTCCTTTTATGTGATTTCGTTTGTAGCTTTTTCACTAATGGGCGGTCCTAACGGCTATAAAAATAGCCGCATACAGAATTTTAATGTCGATTATTTCATTTCGGATTTGCATATTTTATTGAAAGAAACTATCAATATGCTGTAGGGATTCGTTTCCAGCATTCAGAAGAGTCAAATTGCGTAATTCTCTACGACATTAAACTCTGGAACATTTTTCGCAAAAAAAGGCTTCACTTGATCTCGATTACTATGAATTTCACACAGCGGAAAGTGCACAAATCTAAGCAAAATGTTCTTGATTTGCAGTAAACTGAGGATATTTCCCTACGATTTGCGAACAACAAATCCTAATAGTTCTTTAGAAAACTTTTAGAGCCATTAGAACGGCTGATATTGTGCAATGCTCTCCACCGTTGTTTTTTTTTTCCAATGCTAATGACTGGCAGCTGTGACGTAATCGCTCTTGTCGAAAGCGTGCAGACGACACAAAACACCTCTGCTCGCAGTGGCGATTGAATCCAAACTGATTGAATTTTTGTTAAGAGATTTCCTTTTATGTGATTTCGTTTGTAGCTTTTTCACTAATGGGCGGTCCTAACGGCTATAAAATTAGCCGCATACAGAATTTTATTGTCGATTATTTCATTTCGGATTTGCATAATTTATTGAAAGAAACTATCAATATGCTGTAGGGATTCGTTTCCAGCATTCAGAAGAGTCAAATTGCGTAATTCTCTACGACATTAAACTCTAAAACATTTTTTGCAAAAAAAGGCTTCACTTGATCTCGATTACTGTGAATTTCACACAGCGAAAAGTGCACAAATCTAAGCAAACTGTTCTTGATTTGCAGTAAACTGAGGATATTTCCCTACGATTTGCGAACAACAAATCCTAATAGTTCTTTAGAAAACTTTTAGAGCCATTAGAACGGCTGATATTGTGCAATGCTCTCCACCGTTGTTTTTTTTTTCAATGCTAATGACTGGCAGCTGTGACGTAATCGCTCTTGTCGAAAGCGTGCAGACGACACAAAACACCTCTGCTCGCAGTGGCGATTGAATCCAAACTGATTGAATTTTTGTTAAGAGATTTCCTTTTATGTGATTTCGTTTGTAGCTTTTTCACTAATGGGCGGTCCTAACGGCTATAAAATTAGCCGCATACAGAATTTTATTGTCGATTATTTCATTTCGGATTTGCATAATTTATTGAAAGAAACTATCAATATGCTGTAGGGATTCGTTTCCAGCATTCAGAAGAGTCAAATTGCGTAATTCTCTACGACATTAAACTCTAAAACATTTTTTTGCAAAAAAAGGCTTCACATGATCTCGATTACTGTGAATTTCACACAGCGAAAGCGCACAAATCTAAGCAAACTATTCTTGATTTGTAGTAAACTGAGGATATTTCCCTACGATTTGCGAACAACAAATCCTAATAGTTCTTTAGAAAACTTTTAGAGCCATTAGAACGGCTGATATTGTGCAATGCTCTCCACCGTTGTTTTTTTCCCACTGCTAATGACTGGCAACTGTGACGTAATCGCTGTTGTCGAAAGCGTGCAGACGACACAAAACACATCTGCTCGCAGTGGTGATTGAATCCAAACTGATTGAATTTTTGTTAAGAGATTTCCTTTTATGTGATTTCGTTTGTAGCTTTTTCACTAATGGGCGGTCCTAACGGCTATAAAAATAGCCACATACAGAATTTTATTGTCGATTATTTCATTTCGGATTTGCATAATTTATTGAAAGAAATTATCAATATGCTGTAGGGATTCTGTTCTAGCATTCACAAGGACCAAATTGAGGAACTCAATTTGGTCCGTCGCTGCTGGTTGATGATTCCACTCCCACGACGTCTGCTTCCATCGAACGCACGAAAAGAAATGATCGATTTTTGACCACGGTTCCCCTTTTATACGCATTCAGTTGAAGATATGTGCCTGACTACCTCAAAATCGTCGTCCTTGCGCGAAAAACCCAAGCGAAAGTAAGGTGTTTTCCGCGTTGTTTTCAAATTTTAAGAAAACTTAATTTTTGAGTTGTTTGTGGTTATCGCACACTGATCAAAATATTATCCTGAATTCCTGATCATATTTTTGATGAAATGGTGAAAGAATTATGTTGCTACCATTAATACAAGTCGAGATATTCACGATTAAGTTCTGCCCATTCTTCCATATGGCTAATTTCGAAAAGGCGCCCCATAGTAAAGTAAGTCGTATTCACGACAAAACCATTCATACATTTCATTCTCGGCAGCTAGTAATGGAATGCAAAACTATATATTCTAAGCGTAAAACAATTCATTTTTAATATACTAATATAGGCTGGGTACAACAAATTTCTGAAGTAATTTCAATGAAAACTTTCAAGTACGAAGATTTCATTAAGAGACAATTGCAATGGTCCGTTTTGAAATGTGTACTTCCGTTGTGCAATTATAATTTTGATAATAATGATAATAAAATAATAATAATAATAATAATAATAATAATAATAATATAATAATAATAATAATAATAAATAATAATAATAATAATTATAATAATAATAATAATCATACTAATCGTAATGAACAAATTACTAAATGACATTAAAAGTTTTGAAGTAATAAAATCAATCATATGAAATATCGATTATTCAGCGCGCATTAAGGTTAATCAACAGGATGTAAGATTATTGGAAAATATCAAGAACCGTTATTCTGCTATCCGTAATATTATCACTAGAACTTCGAACGAATATTATTGATATTTCTAAAAACGCTGTCTAAATCCAGGGTAGCTTGGATCCGATCGGAAAATCAATACGTCACTATTCAGAATAAGTGATAATAACATACCTGACCGGATTCCATTCGAGTGCTCATCTTGTACTCCACTCGGTTGCGAACTCAACGAACCACCTCCATCACTCGGCTCTGCTACTGTCTGCTCAACGCGTCTCAACAGCCGACTCGGCTCTCCTTCTGCGAGTTCTGTTGAAGCCTCCTGCTTCTTCCGCTTGCGGTAGCAAGCTTTGTATTTCGCCTGGAGATGCCTCGATCGCGCCATAATCGATACGTTGACAACGACAGCCAAATTCGAAATGAATGGCTTCTGAGTCGGTGCTATGCATTTTATATAGCAAATCAGAAGGAAGTTCTACAAACTGCAACCAATTTAAAAATGGGTTGTATAGAGTACAGAAAAGTAAAATTTCGCATAATTCTTTGGGAGTATTATTATGGTTCTAAAAAGAACCGATTTGAAGAATTCTGAAATTAGGAACTGGATCTGAGTTCAAGAATTAAATTCAGAAAAGGTCTGCTTTCATTGCCGACTGCTCCACCTGACGGCTGAAGTCCAAATGAGAGCACGAACCTGAGCGTTTGAGGTTTGGCACCACGCAAAAGGCCTGCTCTCATTATCGATGACCGCTGCTCCCGACGATTGAAGTCCAAATGAAAGCACGACCTAAGCGTTTGAGGTTTTATACCACGCAAAAGGTCTGCTTTCATTGACGACTGCTCCACCTGACGACTGAAGTCCAAATGAGAGCATGACCTGAGCGTTTGAGGTTTGGCACCACGCAAAAGTCCTGCTCTCATTACCGATGACCGCTGCTCCCGACGATTGAAGTCCAAATGAAAGCACGACCTAAGCGTTTGAGGCTTTATACCACGCAAAAGATCTGCTTTCATTGCCGACTGCTCCACCTGACGGCTGAAGTCCAAATGAGAGCACGAACCTGAGCGTTTGAGGTTTGGCACCACGCAAAAGGCCTGCTCTCATTATCGATGACCGCTGCTCCCGACGATTGAAGTCCAAATGAAAGCACGACCTAAGCATTTGAGGTTTTATACCACGCAAAAGGTCTGCTTTCATTGACGACTGCTCCACCTGACGACTGAAGTCCAAATGAGAGCATGATTTGAGCGTTTGAGGTTTGGCACCACGCAAAAGTCCTGCTCTCATTATCGATGACCGCTGCTCCCGACGATTGAAGTCCAAATGAAAGCACGACCTAAGCGTTTGAGGCTTTATACCACGCAAAAGGTCTGCTTTCATTGCCGACTGCTCCACCTGACGGCTGAAGTCCAAATGAGAGCACGACCTGAGCGTTTGAGGTTTGGCACCACGCAAAAGGTCTGCTCTCCGAAGCTGCTGGTCCCACGACGTCTGCTTGCATCCAACGCACAAGAAGAAATGACCGAATTTCGACCACGTTTCCTCTTTTATACGCAGTCAGTTGAAGATATGTGCCTGACTACCTCAAAATCGTCGTCCTTGCGCGAAAAAGCCAAGCAAAAATAAAAAGTTTTCCGCGTTGTTTTCAAAGTTTGAGAAAACTTAATATTTGAGTTGTTTCTGGTTATCTCACACTGTTCAAAATATTATCCTAAATTCCTGATCATATTTTTGATGAAATGGTGAAAGAATTATGTTGCTGCCTTTAATACAAGTCGAGATATTCACGATTAAGTTCTGCCCATTCTTCCATATGGCTAATTTTGAAAAGGCACCCCATAGTAAAGTAAGTCGTATTCACGACAAAAAAATTTAAACGAATTTTTATCCATTTTGCTGAGAACTGATAGTGAAAAATAATTCGATTTCAGTTTCCTTGCACTACCGCACACTCCATCAGCTACTAACACATTTCCATATAAGTTTTCTCTCGCAGATTTTGCCTCAAAATGAAGATTTACATACCTTTTAATAAAATTCCAGTGAAATAGAAACATTTGCTCGGAGAAGTCAAAGGCAATAAATAAATAGTACGTTGTTCAAATTTGATATTTGTTGGAAACAATACTCTCACCTACTCGACTATTCACCGCGATCTTTCAAAACGTTCCACTACGTTCCGTAACAATAACAAAATCCTTATGCCTGTTATAGACTACAACATTTTCGACACGTGTCATACGATTTCTGTTAAAGGCAACTTTTTCCAAGTCGCATAAATTACACGAGAATTCGATCGAAATAAAACAAAAAAACAAACTTATCATTTTAACCAACAACAAAACAAAAATCTAACGTGAATTGAATGTTGCACCTAAAATTGTGTCTCATGCGATCACGGCACCCAAATCGTAGTGGCACATCGTGTCGATCGTGGTGACATGTGCAAGTGCTCGCCATGCAGATTGAGCAAATTTTACGCACAGTTTACAGTGAGCCTGTACTAAAAATGTATGCAATTTTCCATCAAACATGGACGAAAAATTGATCAAAATTAATATTCCAATCAGAAATAATGCTTCACATTTGTTTGAGCATACAGGGTAACAAAGGTATTTTGGCCACTTCATATATTTTGGCCCACCTAACAAACTTTCAGGATTTAACCGACATTAAGTAACCCATGTGGTATCAATTTGAAGCGAATCACATAAAATTACCTATTGCGGAAGGGTTTTTCAAAGATATTTCAACATTTGGTGGACATTTTTACAAAGTGGATCAAAATGAAATAAATCCTAAAGTGGGCCAAAATACCTCTGTTACCCTATTATTGAAAAAAAAAATTTTGAAATTAAATTGTAAAAGCGCTTTCGATAAACTAGTTGCACTGAACATATGAATTCGGTAAAATCAGCAGATGTAGCACCGGCTGCATCACATGTATGTTACTGTCCCATTCTGTAATGGAAAACAAAGTATCACACTACCAAAACTAAATCTTGCTTCAGATAGAATTGGAACAAAGACAATTGCCTTATTTCAGTTATTTGTTATTGAATTCAAGATCTTTTTTATACAAATATAGCGTTTTCTTCATACTTTTAAGAAAAAATACGGATAAAATTATTCGTCACGGTTTCGAAGGAATTCTCGAATTTTTCCTGTAACACGGCTCATTAGGCGGCGCACACCTTCTTCGTCCATCGTTTTAGCTATCTTATTTCATCAGGTCGTCATCTGATTATTGTCTTTGACAACCTTTCCCTTTGCTTTGAGTCTCCTCTTCATGATTGCCCAGTATTTCTCAATAGGGCGGAACTGGGGGCAGTTGGGTGGGTTAAGGTTTTTCGGAACAAACTGGGCCCCTTTCTCTGCATACCATTCTTGAACTACTTTGCTGTAATGACAGCTTGCCAAATCTGGCCAAAACATTACGGGATGGTCGTGGGATCGAATGAACGGCAAAATTCGTTTTTGGAGACACTCTTTTTGGTATAGTTCCGATGTCATTGTCTTATTTGTAACGAAAACATTCGTTTTTTGCTACAGCTGCAAATGCCCTGCCAAATCATAAATTTTCTTGCAAATTTTTCGGCAAAAACAAATTTAAATTTGGCTGGAACATCCCCCCGAGCCGTTGCCAAGTAAAATTTTTGACCTGGGATTTGCCCGAAGTCAGCCTTGACATAGGTTTCATCGTCCATCTGAAGACACCCGTCGAATTTGGTCAGCACCTGGTCATATAGTTTCGGAGCATGAATTTTGGCCACACTATTCTGTTTTATGGTCCGATTTGGCTGTTTGCTAGCTCGATACGACTTGATTCCTTCCCGGAGTCGAGTTCTCCTCACGGTACTATGGGCAGCACCGAATTTTCTGACCAAATCACGGTCCGACAGATTAGGATTCTTCTTAATCGTCTTCAAAATCTTACCACGCAGTTTCCGGTCGACAGTTCCACTCCGACGATTGGCTTAAGGCTTTCGAATCGTCGTCAATGTTTCCTTATACCGTTTGATAACGTGCCATACGGTATTTCTGGGCAATTTCAGTTGTTTAGCTAGCCTAGATGCAGACCACTATGGATTTTCCTAATAACTGTGCACAATTTGTTCCCTTCTTTCGGCTTCCATGTTGATTGTTTACAAAGTACAATCGATTTACGGAATAATCAAAAATTATATGTGAAGCTGACAAAATTCCCGACACGTGGGCGCTAAGAACTTCCAAATCCGTCCACCAGGAGCGCCACAATATGAGCAAAAGTTTGTTCCAATTCTAAATCATGCAAGCTTTATCAGCTGGTTGGTGCACCTTGTGAAAGAGTAAAATGAATAGTGTGGAACGGGAATGATTTTTAATGGTATTTCGTATATCATATATTGGAAGCGGGGGCCATAATAAAATGCGCAACCTAATATTATTGACTCAAGGTGAACATTGCAAAATTTATCAATATAAATATCAAGAAATAATCTACAAAAGTCTTTTTTTTTTGTTCAAAACAAGATCTACGACCTATAATAATTGTTACCTATAACCTTTACCTTCATCACTTAAAAATTAACTTCAATTGTATTCACTGAAATCTATACTGCCCATACTCGCATATCAGTTCCATATCAATTTTTGCCAATTTTGAGTTAGCTTGAGGAATCAAATCTATCCTCAATATACTCTCAGAAATTGCAAAAAAAATTTATTGTTTGTTCTGTAAAATGTGAAACAAATGTCAATTCATGTCTGTCCCATATGCAAAGTACCCGCATATCAGTCCCATTCAGTGCAAATTTCAATAATTTCATTTGTTGCAATATTGGAATAGCAAAGGTGTATTACCGATATTTCTGATGGTTAATTCTGTGACCCGTTTTTCTTGTGCCGTGAGAAGTAAGAATTCTTACTGATAATGTCTCATTTAATCCGTTGAAGAAGAATAGATGCAGGCATGGAAGAAATAACGAAACTTGGTGCAAACATTTCTTTTCGAAGATCCGTTCGGCTCGCATCTTATTCCTCGCTTCACAATGCGGCGAACTGGGTAGCAAATGAGTGTGCTGGTGAGCTGCGATTCTTTTAAAAAGAGCTGTGAGCTGCCAGCTCACTTTTATGATTCGATTCATTGGAACAGCTCAGGAGCGAATTGCCCATCTCTAGTATAGGGCCCGTGCACGATAACAAGTAGCGCCATTAGTGGCGAATAGGCGAAATAATCCTACCATAGCTTTACACTGTTACCATATGTTTACGCTGAATAAAACACTCAAAAACCTGTTTTAATCCACCTTGCGGTGTAATGATGCGTTTCTCATATATAATACTGTGGTATTCTATTAAAAATATTTCTCTTTGATTCTTAAAATAAACCAAAGAGATTGTTTGTGCATTAACTAGTATAACCTACAGAATGAAACAGTTCTTTGACATCCATGAGAAAACGAATTGAGTTCCACTATTGTAGGTACTTCGGGCATTGGAACCCGAGAACCGGTATAATCGAAGTTGATTCGTATGGCCATCAACTAACATGACCTACAAACTCTACTAGTTTTTATTAAAAAAATAAAATTAAAATGGTTCATCCTGCGAATTATTTGAACATTTAGTTAAAATTTGACAGTCGAGCAATTATTTTTTTTTATAAACCACTAAACCACGCCCTCGTGCACGGTCCCTTTACTAGGGTAACAGAGGTATTTTGGCCCGCTTTAGGATCGATTTTATTTTGGCCCACTTTGTAAAAATATCCACCAAATGTTTTAATATCTTTGAAAAATCCTTCCGCAATAGGTAATTTAATGTGATTAGCTTCAAACTGAAGCAACATGGGTTACCTAAGATCGATTGAATCCATATAGTTTGTTAGGTGGGCCAAAATATATGAAGTGGCCAAAATACCTCTGTTACCCTACCCATTGTAAATGCAAAATTGTACATCTTCATTTTTGTGGTGTGGGGTGTAGATTTATGATATACGTACTAAATTTGAAGTACGTAATAAACAAAACTTGGTTTACACATGATCCTTAAGGGAATAAGCAAATTGCAAAACCGATACAACGATAAAACGAATAAAACGATAATACGAATGAGCAAAACCGATTCAACGATGACCCTCTGGGTCTTCCTGTGAAAATTTTTTGAATGCACTGTCGTAAACTTTGCGTTACAAACTATAGCACTAGTTACCTTTGATACTGCTAGGTGGCAGCTCTCTAACTACAACTGATATCAGCTATAGTATACTCGCCTTCCACATGCTGTCCAGCCAGAGGACAGCGGATTTAATTCACTCAATTCAACATATAAATCGTTGGCGCGGTTAGTTCTGATCCCTAGTGCTACTGCAATCACCGTCTCGGTAAGACACGCGAACGCGCGCGGATAGTTTATTCGTTTGGCCTCCGGTACGGATCGATTTCGCAAAAAAAGAACCCTCCCCCGCACTCACACTCAGAGACGTACGCTGCGTGATAGAGTTGAGGGTGGTGGCGTATCAGGTTGGAAAGTTTGTGGTTCGTGGTGATTATTCAATTGGTGGCCGTTTTAAACGAATGATGAATCAATTTTTAGTAGTTCTGTTGTGGCACACTCGTGATTAAGCACCGCGTATGATGCAAATGGTTCCCCTGAATTGCTATTTTTTTATCTGCCATAATTTAAACAAGTGTAACTATTTTGTGTGCGGGGATGACGATTGTTTCCATCAAAACATGAAGACGCTCGGACCATAATTTCGTAAACACGCAATTAATAATCAATTTTCGAGCGCCATCGCCGATTACCGTTCGTGAGGACAGCTAAGGTCATTGCTGTCGATGGAAAATCTGAATTTGGAGACCAACCGGATCGGAACTGAACTGCTCCGGTCGGCAAATCGGGAAGATAAATCCGTCTAATTTATTCCAATAACATAAACGTCTTCATCAAGATTCGAGCTGTTCGTCCGGGCGGCGATTGCGCAAGGCTCGGTCGCGATCTTTACCGTCACGATCACCCAAAGCCACCCCGAACAGACCGGCTCGCAGTGTGTGTGTGTGTTATCTCGCAAAGTTGAATTAAATTTTCAAATTAAACTCAATTTAGGAGAGTTCACTTCTGCAACACATCTGCCGATCCGCAGTCCTTGTTGCTCTGTGCCGAACGAAGAAAGCTATTTCAGACGGCAGTTTCGCTATTATTCAATTGAACGAAGACAACAATCGAGGGAGATATTCTGGTCTGTTCTAGACAGCGTTCGGCATATGCCGCGAGGATATTCTGCCCGGGGAACAGGGCACAGGTAAAGGACGGCCAGAAGACTGCGAAACGAGAAAGACGTTTGATTGGTAAATTCATCTGATAATAGAATATAATGGCAATACGGAATTTATACGGCCCATAGTTATGTTAATGCATTGCAACTTTTTTCCGTTTTCGTCCATTGGACGTATCAAAGACGAAACGTAAAGAAATCATGCGCAACCAAATTGAGAGTTTTTTTTTTCTAGACAAATGCGGAAGTATTTTAAACAGGAGTGTTGATAAAACATTTGCGTTCGTTGTTTGTGCTCCTTCACAATAGAGAAATGCAAACAACAAATACTTGATATTATAAAGCAGCATTTGATTTAATTAACCATGATTACCTCAAGTTCACCAACACCACATGATACAGTTTCCTTGTTCGGTGAGTTTGTATTATATCGACAACGTTCGTGGTGTTTCTAGAAGTAAACTAAACCCGTAGAAGTAAAGCTTATACAACATCAAGAATTTAGGCGCGAATGAGTTTGAATCATAAGCAATGTCATTGATCAAAACATTTGAAGTAAGTAGAGGTGGTAATTATTTTCAGTTGCTCATCTGCCGCCCGCCAATAACAGAAATTTTTTAGTTTAGTACCAGAGATTAGAAAAAAGTAGTTGGTTTCAAAGAAACGCTCAGTATTAACATTAACTGTAGCCCGTAAGTTGCATCTCAGTTAATGATCAGTTTTTTTGAAACAACGTGGTTGGGATTAAAATGTTGTTTCACATTGCGCAAACTTCATTGAACAATGCCGGCTACGACCGAATTCAGGTTTTAAATTTAGGGATGGAAAGATTGTTAGATCTGGAAACCGAAGTATCATCTGCGTTCCCTCATGCGTCATGTATGTAATCTGTTGATACAAAAGATTAGAAGGTTTTATGCCTGTTGGAGAAGGAAAATGATAGAATCTCAGCTTCAGTAGGCTGTTCCCTTACTCCTAAATAAATAACCGCAAAACCACTGTTAATAATCTTTTCTAAACGAAATTATGCCACCGTATGATATATCATACACACAAATGTTGACATCAAATTTTACATTATTTTACACATTATTTGAGATTTTTTTCATAGATATAACCTTTTTAGAGCGTCTGTTAATGTTTTCTCACAAGATATAAGGATTAGAGCATAATTTGACCAAAAAATAGAAAGCAATATATAACTTACTTTTGCACAGCCATTTCTAGTCGTTAGTAGGTCAAAGGTCAAGGATCAAAATACAATTAAATTTTGACAAACAAACAGCAGATTTAACACACAAGGAAGTTGCGTAGTGTAGATTATTTTTTTTTGTTATCGTGAAGCTGTTGGGTAGTGCAGTTCCACAGTAAACATTTTTTGAAAAATAGATATTTCTGCGTATGATATATCATACGCTAGGACATAATAGGTTAAGTAGGGAGTTTCTTTTTCTACGTATACAAAACAATCCAACAGGGTTCAGTCAATTGAATTTTATGCAATGTACATAACAGAATTGTTTGGTTTAGAAAAATCTAGTTAGGATCGAGGGCATCCAAGGAATCTCTGGAAAAGAATTATCATTATACGATCGCGTGACTGGTGACTTTTGCAAAACTTTTGAGTGCGGTATGTTCTCAATTGACATACTGTGGTAATGCCTGTGGAAGTTCTTGTCCATCCAAACCCTCCTGTGAATATTCTATGTCATCCAAAAACTACCTGGAGTTCAGGCCTTAAGATCTACCAGCATAACAAATTGCAATAACGAACTCATTGATCACGGTCTATACTCGTGATTCCACTCACAATTAGAAGGTTTATTGTAGTTGTGAATGAACTACGCCATCCAAAGACTACCTGTAGCTCAGACCGTAAGATCTACTGAAGTCCTTGGATGACTGTAAATATTCCTGAAACAGATCAGAATAGAGGATTAAGCCATATGTAGCTCCACAACTATGAACAGCATTGAAAAAATTATTCATAAGCTACTGATTGCTTGTGAAGATCTTAAAATCTGTTTTCACTGAAGTTCTTGGACTACTGAGAACATACCTGGAACAGCTATAAATAGACAAGTACGCAATGTGTAGCTGTAAAAATATAAACAGCAAACACAAAATAGATATTAGCCGTTGTAGTTCTTGCGGCGGCACAGAGTAGTCTCTAAGGACAATTTTCCTGATCTTGGAATATGTCTCACGGATCTCCGTAGTATCAGATGGTCCTGAATGCTTTTGCGCATGAACGTAGTTGGATTTTTGTGTTCTTTAAACTAAAATCGAATGGAATCGAAAGAACCTTTTTTTACACGAAAAAATTGAAATAACGCAATGTTTTATTTCAATTTCGCGAAATTTGATTTCCGCACCCTCGACTCCGCGCGTAAAATGTGTGTTCCGTGTATTCCAACTACCAGGCGCGTATGCAGGGGGGTGTTTCAGGGGTCCAAACCAGGGGCTGTATTTAACGCAGCAACATAATTTTCTCTTGATATCATCTGGAACATAGTCAGCAATTTATGATAAAATTCTCAGTGGTATGAGAAACTCATAAATAACTTAAAACATAAGTTTTCTAAAACGTTTGGTATGAATGAGCATTAAGGTGAAATTCAGCTCCAACCCGATGGGTATTGGTTGCGTTTGGGCACAGAGAAAGATTAGGGTTCGGGTCAGGCACGAGCGCCGGTCATTTTCAAAGGGTACAGGTCGGGTTCGGGTTAAAAAAAATCTGGTCGGGTTTCGGGACATTTATCGGATTCAGGTCGGGTACGGGTAAAGATATTTATTTTTTTATCGGTACGGATAAAAGTTTTTTATTTTCGATCGAGTTTGGGTTTGTAAAAATGCTTACCCGACCAAAGGGATGGCATTTCATCAGAGTGGTACACGCTGGTGTAAGATTCTTGTCTACACAGGGGATTCAAGAAGCGGATATCACACAAAAAGGAAAGCGCACTTCTTCTCAGTGTTGAATAGATAGAATTTGAGTGTGTGCTTGTGGTTAAAGCAGCTGGTGCGAGTTAAACACATTCTTTTCGCATGAATCGCTCTCACGCGCTCTCGCCTAAATACACCCAAGTGACCAATGGTGCGTGCTAGTGAGCGAACACTTATGTGATTCAATTTTTAATTTTATGGAAGGTGACGATGGCCTTTTTCGCAGCAAGGAAAAACTAAACTTTAACGATAAATTCCGCTTTTGCTGAGTATGCGTGCCCCACGCTTCTCTTATGCAAACAGTACACCAGAGTCCGCGTGCACACTTCGGAGAAAATATCTTCATCCACCTCAGAGTACTTCAGAGCTGTACTCTAGCAATTTGGTGTGATCCAGGGCTAGAGTTGAAAGAAAATAAACACTCGCTCTCATGATGCGTGCACAATGTATATAACAGTGGTGTAAATGTGTGAAAGAGAAGAGTTCTCATTAATATTGTCAGTGCGAGGGGAGAAATTATACTTGCTCTTCGCCACACAGAGGAGATGGACAGCTCTGCCCGACCATCTCTACTTCTTGCCGCTCCATCATCGATTTTGCGAAATAGCACGAGGCCAGATCCGGCCCAATCATTGTGTCACCTTCGAGACCACAGAGGAAGAGCAGCAATCGCTTCTTGAGGCATTTTCTATATATATCCGTTCGTAATGTATGGCTTGATTAATTTGCCACACCAACAAATTGCCTCTCACAATAACTACTTCTTGAAGAGTTAGTCTACATTCTTCTACCGGAACTTCTTCCGAACCTCCAGGCGGAGCTATCTGACGAAAAATTTCTTGCATCCGTTTTAATGAACGTCTTGTCGTTCATAATTCGGTCATGGGTCTTTCATTGAAATAAAAGTGTCTTCTACACTAAGAACAGTCGTATGAGAAGAGATTAAATTGTTGTAGTTGGAATATTTCTACAACAGGCGTCAGAGCTGGAAATTGTCGCGCATTTTCAATGAAAGAGTTCAATCCAACAGCCTCATATTTGTTTTCTACTGTCTCATTCGTAAATGACCGCATCCAAAACATACGAAGAGAGACGAAGCATTTTCTTATCTCATTGCAAAAAAAGAGAGTGTCAATGTTACCGTCTCTCTTGGACAAGACAAAACCAAACTAACGTCTGCAGGAAAAAACAGAAGAATTTCTGTTCTCATTCTTCCATCGATATAATGAAAATCTGTGACGTTTGACTATAAAAAGTGACTAAAATATTATAAATCGAAGTAAATACACCCCAGAATCTCTTTGGAAACCGAAACTAACACATGGATCAATAAGTCCCGAGACAAACAATGGAAATAACATTTTTTTGCAAGTTTTTTTTATTCATCAACATAATCACCTTTTAGGGTGATACAATGGTTCCAACGTTTTTCCAATTTTTCAATACCATGTTTATAAAAAAATTTATCTTTCGCTTCAAAACAAGCTTCAGTTTCAGCGATGACCTCCTCATTTTAGCCAAATCTTTTTCCCTGGAGCATTTTTTTAAGATCAGCAAAGAGCCAGTAGTCACTGGGGGCTAAATCTGACGAGTATGGGGGGTGGGGAAGCAGATCAAAGCCCAATTCGTTCAATTTCGCCATTGTTTTCATCGACTTGTGGCAGGGTGCATTGCAGCAATCGCGGCACCCACTTGAAAAAAACCTTTTTCATGCTCAATATTTCATGAAGGATAGTAAATAAACTTCCATATGATATCTGTGTCATCTCAGCAATCTCACGGAGCTTCACTTTACGATCTTCCATTATAATTTTTGTTACTTCACTCACATTTTCCGGTGTAACGGCTTCCACAGGTCTACCCGAGCGTTCCGCGTCATTTGTGTCGGTACGACTACGTTTAAGCTCGGCGAACCACCGACAAATCGTTGCTTTTGATGGATAACATTTTTCAATCCATTGTTTCGCTTGCACGGTATTTTTACCCATTAAAAAAACAATGTTTTATCGAAACACGAAACTCGGTTTTTTCCATTTTTAAAACAAACTACAAAACGACTTTACTCCAACCTCGATAACTCAGCTGTTTCTGGTCGGATCGACTTAAAATTTTGACCCGTTTCAAGCAAAGGTTAGTACTCTAGAGAGACGTGGTTACTGGTTTACTACGTGCGCCATCTCTGCTTTAGTCTCGGGACTTATTGATCCATGTGTTACAATCATAATTTTCTGTTTTTATCCGCGTTGAAACTGACGTCACAGGCACCAATTACCAAATGTCATCATATACCCACGAGGAAATATCGAGGTCAACATTTCATAAGGGCACATAAACCAATGAGAGTTTCTCTTTGTTCACTTGCTCTTTTGTGAATATCTTCTTAATTTTCACGTTTACCTACAAAGTATTCGTGTAGAATGAATGACACTATCCCCATGTTTCCAACAGTACCAAATATGTAATGAACGTTTGTATAATAACACGGATATAGTCGAAAGATAAAGTAAACAAAGAGAATCGGTCAATTGTTTTTAGGCCCTTTTGAAATGTTGACGTCGATATGAGATAGGAACTAGTGAAAACTTAGATATCCCATTTTTGATTATATTAAACGGTATTATTTTCATTGAACCATAATGTTTTTTTAAAGATTCTATGAGCTTCTAACATGCTTGACTAGGTTATGTTAGAAACTCACTTGCTAGGATCAACGTGAAAACGATTATTTTGACAATAGATTTAATTTGACTACGTTATCTAATTTTGATATCAAAACTGTTAATACATTGAGAATACCCCTGTAACCAAAAATGCAGTAAAACGGCGAAGGTATCGAAGTGGTTCCCGAGATCTGGTTTCAAAATCGTAACGCGAATTGCCTCATCTTGTATGAGCTGGGAACTTCCTAATAGTTTTGACAAATAGTGTACCAGATTCGCAAACGCAAACTTTGATCTGGTTACTCGAATAACACTATATAGAATAATCTGCCGAATTCTATTCAGCGTTAAAAACTCTGCTAATTTGTAAATTCCACATTCGACTTTTGCAATCACGCGTTGATTCATCCAACAAAAAGCTTCCGTCTGACAAAAATCAAACAACCTTCATTAATGCGTCACCCAAAGAATTAAGTTCTCAGTGTGGTTTTCTCGATGACGATACTGCATTGTGTCCGCTCTACTTAAAAAAAAAAGGATTCCAACCGTTATTGTTTCCGGTTATTAGGTGTAAAAAACGCTATTTAGTACAAATTTTGTTGGATACTTTAGTGCAGATGTTGAGCTTCGGCGTTCGGAGTTATACATTACTTATAGGGTCAATCTGAAATGCTCAGCTTCACTGGCTGTTCAATTTGAAATGCTATGCTTTGACGAGTAGAGGACGAAACGCGAAAGAAAATAAAATCAAGTTTATGGAACAAACTAAAATTTGAAAGCGTTGGGCAACAAACCAATCACTTTACCATATTGTTGTCTTATGTAATAGAAAGCATGGAACTACTCGTCCCTCTAGCGAACTTGGAGCAATGTCAGTTTCTTCTGACTGTAAAACTATGCTCTATGGTGAAGCACGATATAAACTCAAAACCAAAACTAACACAATTTTTTATAGCTAGCACCTAACTTTTCCAGCAATAGAAAATCTCAACACAAAAATACAATTAGAAATGAAGAAACCACTTGTTAAATAGAGACAACAACAAAAAAAAAACAGACAAATACGTGCAGCAAATCAGTACGGCCACTGGCAAACTTGCGGCGAAACATTAAGTGAATAAATAAATATCAGCATGAAAAAAGTGGGTGACAAAGGAACAATAACTCCGGGAAGGTTACTTCCCTTCCTGCTGTTGTTGGTAGTGCTATGTCATAAAATCGGTGCAACATCGTCTTCTATTGAAGATGAAGCAACAACAATTCTTAACAAGGATTACGTGGGCAAAAATATATTGCCCGATTTAAGTGAGATCAAGATGGATGCAGTTCCGGAACCCCATCGGGTAGCAGCGGAGCAGTTCAGAGACCTGTGGAAAGAATATCTTAACGGGGTTAAGGATTACGATGTAGTTAAAGGTGAGTTTTCTAGATTAAACTAATAGTTCGTAAGAAACAAGCTAGCGAAGCTATTGACATACCGAAACTAGGTAATCCAGTCACCTTCAATCCGCTAACGACTTCCACCTTGGACATAGAACGTGAAGTTTAATTCTTACGGTTGCCTAGAATTCTAGAAACCTTTTCACTGTCACTGGTGATGCATTTATCCCGCCTACAGTATTCCAGACACGTTTCGTCGAATGACCGCGGATCCGATTGTTACAATCGGGTGGTTCGGTTTGGTCGGCCATATAAACAGATTGGTCGCCTTCCAAATGACCGACTTTGAGTTGAAGTCAGAAAGCGGACTTGAAAGTTAGCATTTACTACAGCGGTAGTAGCGCTTCGAGTCGTGATCACTGCCAGTTAGTCACAGGAAAATGTGTGCCAAGCCACATTCGGCTTCCTTGGCGAGTAGGTCTTATTGTTAATTCAATGCACATAACCACCAGAAATACGCCAACACGTTTCTCTTGACGCCTGAGCACCCCTGAAGTGGCGTTTGTTTACGATTGTGGCCACTACACTCAGTTCTGGTTGGGCGATTGACTCGTGGTTTGGCAGAAACATTTGTAAAACAACCAATGAAATTCGACACTAGTTGTGGCTACGAACGGAACTGATGATTACGATGTAATAACTATCGAGAAGCAGATGGCTCTATAGTATTTGCGTGGCTGGCTAAGCAGCTAATGAGTGATTCTCAAATTGTACCAAAAATTACAATTTGATCTTTTTTATCTTCATACTAATATACTTCCTGGTGATTACAATTCTCAAGAATGTTTCAGTCATGGCCTTTTTGTATTAGGGCTATATGTATATTCATTTATTCCAATGCTAGTTAAATTTTAGTGACACCTCTTCCAAATACTTTGTGAATTAATTTACTCTATCTGCCAACTGATCGATTCGAATGCATTTTGCTTTATGTAAGCACAATAGTTTTTGCACTGTAAAAACCCCTGTTTTAATCCACTTTGTGGTGTAATGATGCCTTTCTTATTAACATTTCATTAGAAATCGTGGCAAGTTCCGATGGAGTTTTGAAAATCTATTTCCAGATCCGGAACTCGGAGTTTTTGCTGCCATATAATAGCAAGGCCTACAACATTCAGCGAAAAACCATTCCATTCAAATATTGAGACTTGACAAAGCCAGTTTGAATTAAAGCTGGTTGATTCACCTCTCATGCACTATTTCGATTGAGTCAATTAAACGAAAACCTGCGCTCCTGTTACTGACTGTATAAAAATTTCAAGTTAAACGGGTGGTTATACTTTTCAAGCTGCATAATGAAACATGCTTTGTTATTGGATTTTTATTTTTGTTATTAATATCAACAATCCTGTTACAAAACACATTTCGTCTCCATCCATATCTTGAAGATTTCATTGATCATGGTTCTGTATCGATTTCGATTCACGGTAACGCGTCACCCTTTCTCATTTTTAAAGAAATAAGGACCTATGATCCCACCAGCCCATGGACCACTCCAAACTGTATATTTTCGAGATGCATTGGGAATTCTTAAACGACGGGTGGATTATCCAAACACGGTAATTGTGCTTGTTGACGTATCCATTCAACCAAAAATGCGCCTTATCACTGAAGAGAATCTAGCGCTATAAACAGATTGAATTGAACACTGACTTCTAAACTAATTTCCACGATTTGGAAACGTTGTTCTGGAGGCAACCTATTCATGATGATTTGCCAAGCAATACTGAGTAGAGATGTCACTTTACACTGTCAAACACATCCATTACAACAAGAGATATTCACGATTAAATTCTACCCATTCTTGTGCAGGGTAAATTTTTGAACAATGACAAATGATATTCTAGAATTGCTCGTTTGCAAGATTGTCAATAGAAAAGCCTAAAATTTGGAAGAGCAATTGAATAAATTCTAAGTTTTGAATAAATTTAACTATTAACTATTATTTCATTAAAAAGAGAAACTTTCTTTTTCGATTTCTTTTATTTTCCAATATGACTTTGAAAGTAACAGTGTGTTGAATGAACAAGGTGTTATCTAAATAATTGAAAACACGATTAGGTAAATCCAGAAAAATAATTTTGTTTGAATACTTTTTATCAAATTTAACAATAATGCGTCATCTAAATTAAACTATAATCTTATCCAATATTCGCATGCAGGGCTAGCAATAATCAGTTCCGTACTTTATCATCGCTGAGTTCAGCTCACCTGAAAATCGGTTCCAGAAGCATGACTGAGCGAGTTGAGTAACTGGGTAACCATTTGTGTAGTGTAAGGGTTCCCAAACTATTTTGGGTCATGCACCCCTTTACTAAAATTAACTTAGGCCTCATATCACCATCAACAAATTCCATTGAAAATTCAATTTCTTCCTTTTTTAAAATTGATGTAAAATACTTACCAATTTCTGCGGATGGTTAAATAAACACAACTTTTTTAGCGTAAATATTTCAAATAACAACTTATATCAAACAATAGGGGGTCGATTTCTAGACCTCGTCGACCCCCATAGTCAGTTTTCGTTAACGTCGACCCCCGCAAAAAGGATATCGACCCCAAGGGGTCTATATCGACCACTTTCAGAACCCCTGGTGTTTAGAAAACATCGTCTCAACATCGTAGTGTCAAGCAATCAGCAGATGAGCGCTGAGTGCACATCAAATATTAGAACCCACTGAGAGACGATTTGTGAGTTGTGATTTGATGTATTTATACATCAACACATTGAATCAGATTCTTATGACACTGTCTCGCTTGTATTCCCCATCCACCAAAGTTGCCATGGGCAGCCAACGTTCGAATCGATGCCATTTCAATCCAATTCTCAACACATGTTCTCGTATGCTGGAAAACGCATTCGGTTCAGTAGCCAGTTGTGTTTAGCTCGAGACATGAAATTCAATCATTTGTGGCATGCTCGTGCTCGTTTTGAATACCAGCAAAAACAAGACCGAAAATGAAATGAAAGTTAGATTCTATGAAATCAAAACTGAGAACCATCAATACTGTATAGGTGAGTGTGTTTGTCCAGATCAGCGATGAGTTTCATCTTTAAAGCAGGCATGGCATAACCTTCACTCATGAGCACACCACCAGGAGTACGCTTCGTGTCCGTGTTGAAAAATAAACACCGAACGCAGCAGAAAAAGCACCCGTAGCGGTGGTCGTGTAATTGCCAAGCAACGGTGTTTGTATTTTCGGGCAGCACTGAAGTCGAGTTTCCCTGACTTTGGCAAACGGCGAAGCCGAGTGTTTCCGATTTTGCTTTATACGTTGCTTGTACTATAATCGCCTATACCACCATGGTATGACGAAAAATGCGTTTGAATGATTTATTCTCTTTTCATCAGTACGCGTTTGATTGAATTCAATTGATTGACAATATAACTAACGCATGGGTGCTCTTCGGTGCCTTCGCGAAATTCAAAACACTCAGCTCCGGTGTTTAACGAAACTGAAAACACGCGGATTCGGTGTATGCCGAAGCTTGAAACATCAGTGCCGAAAATAACACACCGATACTGAAACATAACAAGGATTTTGAAAAATTATACAATTGTAATAAGGGGTGTTTTTTTAGTAGGTTTGTTTTTTCAATATGGAATAACTCTATTGTCTGAAAATTGTTTTGACTGTGAAAAGTGACGTCTCTACTCAGTATTGTTTGACAAATCATCATGAATAGGTTAACTCCAGAACGACACTTCCAAATCGTGGGAATAAATTTTCAAAATCAGTGTTCAATTAAAACTGTTTATATCGCAAAATTCTTTTCAGTGATGTGGCGCATTTTTTTTGAATGGATACAAACAAAATTGCCGTATTTGGAGCACAGATAAACCACACACCGTTCAAGAATTACCGGTGCATCCCGATGTACCGTTTGGTGTGGGGCTGATGGAATCATCGGTTCTTATTTCTTTAGAAATGAGGAAAGACGACGCGATACCGTGAACGGAAATTACGGCACAGAACCATGATCAATGAATTTTTGTTGTCAAATCTTCAAGAAATGTGGTTTCAATAGGATGGTGCCACTTGTCATAATGCGGACGAAACAATCGACTTATTGTTATTGCTGAAATACGGCCTCATATGCTTGAAAAACCTCATATGCTTGAAAACAGAATGACTTTTGTGAAAAATAGTCGTGGCGGTCATATGCCCGAAATCATGTTCAAATGTTAAATGCCAAGAAATTATCATTGAAATAAAAACACAATTTGGCCATTTCATAATTTGGCATGTGTTTTATTTAAATTTAAAATCAGCAAGCTCTTAAAAAATCACCTTTTATTTATAACATTTCGAACCAATAATGTTAAAATTTTTGTAAAATTTCTATAACTGTTAGAGTAACAATTATCGGATTGTTTAGCGGTTGGAACAAATTCTGAGAAATCAAGGTTTCTCCACTATTACCGGTGCATTCGGAAGCGGGAACAGGGAACTAGTAATCCCAAAGTACATTTATGTATCCACTAACTAACAAGATCTGCGTTTGTAAAAATCGGTCAAGAACTTTCCGAGAAAATTTAGTGCGCATTTTCTCATAGATTTGCACATATTGCCTTTTAATTGCGAAACCGGAAGTCGGATCGGAATAAAATTCAATAGCGTTCTATGAGACCACAATACCCAAGTAACAATTCGAATGCCTAATGGTTTTGATTGTAATTTATAGGAGTTTTGTAATTGATTTTTCAATCACTACCTGTTTTATGACGACTATAATAAATGTCTCTTTTGACAAGTAATATCATAGTTTTTGAAGCTTCTATAAAACTTTTTACCCAGACTAACAACTGGACTAAAAATAAAACAATGTGTACTAGAATAAAACCATGTAAACACTCTTAATGTTGCTTTCAAACATTTTCTTTAAAACATTATTGTCAGTAAAATTCTTTCATAAATCTAGTTTTGTGTGTGTGCGTGTTCATTGGATGACAGTTTCACTTAGAGCAAATTTGAGGGTTCTGAAGTACATTTATGACACATTTGTTGTGGGCTATTTGATTTATTGCTTCTTGGGTTAAGCGTCATTTGCATTAAAAAAAAATTCATGGCCGCCATTATGATGTCCTATACCGTACACTGAGCTAAATTTTCTAATATTCTAATGATTTTGCACTATTAGCATTTCCAATAATAGTTACAAGATGTGTTCAACATCATGTCAAATATATGAGATAATCTTATGAAACATAAAACTCTTCTTAACGTTATTTTTACAGGATTTCCATATAACGAATGAAATTTCCGGTGGAACAATTTATGAAGCGCATATTATATTCACTTCGATTTTATTTAGATAGGTTCATATATACAATATGACTAGTTTTATAAAATTTATATATATATATATATATATATATATATATATATATATATATATATATATATATATATATAATATATATATATATATACATATATATATATATATATATATATATATATATATATATATATATATATATATATATATATATAACTTCCAATGGAGCTCATACGAATAGCAGATTCTAGTATTCCGTTCGGTAAGGGAGCACCTCATGATATTTGCGAAAGAGAAGTGAGATCCCGAGACTGAAAATAAAAATGAATCTTACTAGACAGATAGAGTAATGAAATGTACCGGATATATATTTCATGGTCCGTTAACGCATATCCTTGAACGAAGTTGGATGAGCTGTCTTGTCAGCGATTTAAAATTACATTGAGATGCGGAACTTCCTGAAAAAAAATGGTCTGGAGCAGTTGATGAATATCGGAGACACAACTATTTCTTCAACTTCAAGCAGTACGATTCACGACTTCCATCGGATTTCCATATAAATTATATGGGATATTTTTATAACTTTCATTATGATAACGTCCATTTATATTTGACGTACACATTAAATAAAGATTATAAGTTTCCATATAATTTCTATGAATTATATTCTGCATATGATTCATATGACAAATCTAATGAATATAAATAAGATTTTCATTTCAGTGTAGCATTTATTGACATCAAATAAACTTCGAAATGCAAAAACGAGGAAATATGATGGACTTTCATGATTCGTTTTCAGAATATATGCAAAGTTTTAACGCCACGAAATAGTTTTATACAAAAATGACGATGAATCACAAAAAATAATTTTCATAAATCATGAAGACTTTCGCAAAAACCGCATTTATTTAAAGGCGATTAGTTATAATTCTTATTTTTATCTTTACATTCACGATAAAAATAAAAGCACATAAAGTTTTTACATTCGGAAAAAGCCTCAAACTCTTAAAAATAAACTAATATATTCTTACTGATTGCATTCAAAGTAGACATGACACACACATAGTCAAGAAAAATATTATCAAAACGTCAGTTTATTCATGACGGAATTCATTCCATCCAAATAAATTAAATGTTGATCGTAAAGCTGGTTTCAACATTTTCTTGAATTTGGAGTTTTAACGCAGGTTTATGCTAATTCTTCACTTTGCTTTATAAGCCTTATGAAGAATGGTCCACTTGGCAGGAACATGCTCTTATAGAGGTTTTCAGTAGGCTTTCGTGGAGTTTAAAGTTTTAATGCAAGATTTATTATATAGCATTGAAGACAGCTACAAGTATTTATTAATATTAAAATTGTTACTTGGGTACCTTTCATTTGAACCTGAGTTTGTGAAAATCGGTTCAGTCATCTCTGAGAAAATCGAGTGACACTATTTGTCACACACACAGACATTTTCTCAGTTCATCGAGCTAAGACGAATGATTTATGACATTCGGCCCTCCGGGAATCGGTTTAAAAGTCTGTTTTCACAGTGATTGCATAGCCTTTCTACATGAGAAAGGCAAACATAGGGAGGGTTTTCCTTCAGTACCCTCGAATAAGATATAAGAATCAAGACTTCCCGGAACTTCAGTATCGGATATTGAAACGTTCACCTGGAAAGTCTGCGAGTTTAGTAGTGCATCCGAGCATCTTGAAATCGGAACATACTAAGACGCACGAGAATACTACCATTACTGAAATTTTTATTAACAAATATCCTTCTTCCGTGACTCTCGTTGTATATACGGCCTCTAGTAACAACAAGTGTTGGACTAACATCCCTTCCCATTCCTTAGACGATCTACGTTCGGACCTGAAAGGCACCGGTACTGATCAATGAACTCTGAGGTTACCGAAAGATGTACATTGAAGGATGATTTGCCAGTCCCAGTTCTGGTCATCTAGGAATTCTCTATACAATTTCAGCTAATCCCGATCAGTGACGGAGTAGCAACCAAGGGTGATCGTTCAAGCTCAAGCTATAACTGTTAGAGCAACAATAATGGAAAAGGAAAGTAAACAAAGAGACACTGTTAGTACCTAAGCTAATGTTCATCGAGAATTGTGGAGCAAATCACCAACTTTACCATGAAGCAGCAGTTATGAAAGTTTCACACCTGTGGGTCGAAAAGAAGTAACTATAAAAATTGTGCAACTCATCCAAAACTCTAAAAGTGTCCAACGTTGCTATGCAATGATTTTTTCGGCACTGTTGTGAAACTTAATAGTAATAAGTTCCATCAAGTTCGATTTCAATATGTTTGAAAAAAGTTCCTGTCCATGTCCAACTTGAATAACGATTATGAAACAATTATTCAACATCTTAAAATTTCATCAAGTTTCATTTGCTACTTGGGGAGAAGCGAATTCTATGATATTGGGTTAAAAATTTTGCCATATTTCTAGAACTCGTTAGTTGATCAATTCAGTTATACAAGGTACAATTCAAAAGTTCCAGGACTTTTTAAACAGCGCAGCTCCCAGTGTCGCCATCTGTCTGAAAATTTTATCCGTCAATTGTGTATCCTCCAGTGCTGTCGAATAAAATGTTCATAACATTTGGACGTTTAGAAGCTACAAATGTACTGTCACATTTAGCGCGATGTCTCAGCTTCTATACGTCCAAATGTTATGAAAATTTTATACAACAACACTGGAGGATACACAATTGACGGATAAAACTTTCAAACAGATGGTGACTCGGAGCCACGCTGTTTAAAGTTCTGGAACTTTTGAATTGTTCCTTGTATTGGTGCTAGGTTTCCGTTTGCGAAGTATCAGAAATAGTAAACAGAAACTGTGAAATGGACCACACTCTGACATTGCTCAACCGATTTTCATAAACACAGATTCAAATAAATGTTCTTATAATCATGTACAAAGCGATGAGTGTTAAAAATTTTATAGCTTCGTTTAAACTGACGAAATACCTCAAACATAATTTTCCGGAATCTACTTTTTAAACCCGTTCCAAAAATACCAATATTATAGTAGTTTCCATGCAATATAAATGAGCCGGAAATCGCTTTCGATGTATGACAAAACTTCTTTTTTTTATTAACCCTCCACTCTCCCCCACACCAAAAGGCTCGCATTTAGGCCCCCTGGTAATGGGCACCATTTTCAGCCATTGGCAACAACAATTATAAAACAAGTATTGTATCACTACTATACTATATCTAAAATGGCTGAAAATATTAAATTTCTTGAAGTAACATTAATGAATAGAGAGCTATACTAAATATGACAAAAACGAAAAGTGTGCTTCTAGTGGATTATTTGTCCTTTTAAAGAAGCACATATATTAACAAGAACAGTTACAATTTAGGTGATTCTAACGCGTTGAATTAATAATTACATTTAGCTGTTTGTAGACGGTTTACATATAACACGTAGGAATAAAGGACACAAATACATAATTAGTAACTTAGATTAGTAATTGGCGTATACGAGTTCTTAAGTAGTTTTTGATGCTGGATTTGAATGAGTGACGATGTGTAATGTTCTGTATTTCTCTGGGCAGTTTGTTATATATTGCTGGACCTATGAATGTAATTCGTTTCTGACCAAAATTTGAAAATGCACGGGATTGCAAAAGATGATTAACTTGCCTTGTGTTGTGAATTTGAGGTGTTGTATTTATTGTTATATTGTGAAAAGTCTTCGGATTATGTATTATGTTGTGGATTAAGATTAATGTTTGTTCATCGCAGATACCTAGGATGGGTAAGATTTTATAAGGAAGATCTGTATAAAGCTGAACTGTAGGAAATAGAAAGGGTAGATCGAATATTATACTTATACAACGATTTTGCATCATTTGCAATTTTTTCAATTTTGACTTGCAGGCTCTGCCCCAGACAACATTGAGGTAACTCAAGCGAGGATGAATATGAGCGAAATAGAACAGAATAAGTGTCTTCCGTGGTAGAAAATGACTTACATGTTTTAAAATTCCACACAATGATGAGATTTTTTTTTCGATTTCCTTTATATGATGTTCCCAAGACAACGTAGAATCCAGATGGATTCCCAAATATTTAAAAACTTCCACTCTTTCTATAACATTTTCTTCAATAATTAAGTTGGGAAGAGTGGGAAGAACTTTCCTAGGTGATCGGAACATGACATATTTAGTCTTTTGTAGATTAAAAGAGAGCAGATTTTTAGAGAAGTATTCTTTTAAAATCAGCAAGTCGTTATTCATGTTTGTTATAATAGAACTTGTATTGGCATTCGGATAAAACAAGGCCGCATCATCCGCAAATAACCTTGGAATACCAGAGAGATTAATCTTGCATCAGGCATGTCCAAACACTGCACTGCACTGCGTGCTTCATATAACCACCGCCACCGCGTGTATTGAGAATGCCATTGCGTGCCAGTGCACAAAGAGAAACACGAAACGCAATATCCGAAGCCACGGTGCTCGTGGCGCTGTTTTATTTTCGGCACTGGTGTTTCAAGCTTCGGCATACACCGAAACCGTGTATTTTCAGTTTCGTTAAACACCGGAGCCGAGTGTTTTAAATTTCGCGAAGGCACCGAAGAGCACCCATGCGTTGGTTATATTGTCAATCAACTGAATTCAATCAGACGAGTATTGATGAAAAAAGAATTAATCATTCAAACGCATTTTTCGTCATACCGTTGCGCTATAGGTGCTTATAGTACAAGCAACGTATGTGGCAAAATCGGAAACACTCGGCTTCGGTGTTTGCCGAAGTCAGGAACACTCGACTTCAGTGCTGCCCGAAAATCCAAGCACCGGTGTTTGACAATTACACGACCACCGCTACGAGTGCTTTTTCTACTGCGTTCGGTGTGTGTTTTTCAACACGGGCACGAAGCGTAGCATTCAATACTCCTGGTGGTGTGCTCGCGAGTGAAGATGAGTACCGTGCAGAACGGATCCGTGTTTTTGCCATGCCTGTCTTGCATATATCGTTAACATATAGCAAGAACAGTAAGGGCCCGATATTACTTCCCTGTGGTACGCCAATGCTTACTAGTTTTGAAGAACTTGTTTCTCCATCGATTGAAACATATTGGATTCTATTTTCTAAATCGCTTTGGATTATGTTATTAGCAATCCCTCTAATTCCATACTTGTCCAGTTTACGGAGCAGTATTTCATGATTCAGAGTTTCGAAGACCTTTTTTATGTCTAAAAATAAAGCACCCACATATCTTTTGGAGTCCGTTATTTCTATAATATTATCTATGAGCTCAGTTATAGCAACGGTTGTGCTACTTCCGCTTCGGAAACCATATTGCATGCTATAGAGTATTCTGTGATTTTCTAGGAAACAACCTATACGACTTATCAGCAATTTTTCGAAGATTTTGTTAAAAACTGAAAGTGTCGCTATAGGTCGGTAATTATCGGATATTGCAGAGTCACCTGATTTTAAAATTGGAACAACTTTAGCAACTTTAAGGCAGTCTGGGTAGAATCCTCCTTGTATCATCAAGTTGAATGAGTCAGATAAGATCCGAGAAAAGTATTCGGCAGTGTTTTTATTATTTTTGCTGGAATAAGATCAGGGCCAGGAGTTTTGTTCGTTTTCAGTTCATTGACGAGAATTATAATCTCATTCACCGACGATGGTTGGAGGAAAATTTAATTTGCAATTGGATCGATGTGTTGCAGTGGACAAGACCCATTTGGGGTTATATTCTCTTCTAACTTGGATCCAACTGTAACAAAGTGCTTGTTTAATGCTTCAATGATTAGTTTCAGTTGCCAGTTATACAATTTCCGTTGACAATCAAAGATGGAGTTGATTTGGTTTGCTTTTACCTAGTAATAGGTTTATGTTCTTCCACATTCTTGAGTGTTGTTCAATAACCTCTCAAAATAACTCCTTTTTGCTCGCTTTTTAGCTAAGTCCAGTTTTCTATGCTTCAGCAAACCCGCTAAGCGAACATCATTGGGGTCTCGACGACATCGTTTTAGGTAGTTGTTTTTAATTTTTATTAATGTCCACACATCAAAGTTTATCCATGGACATTGTGTGTCTTTGAGGTTAGCATGCTTCGTGACTACCCTGGTGCAATCTTTAAATATATTGTAATGTCCACAAAAACATACTTTGGCTCCAGTTCCGCAAATACCGGAAGTGGTAGTCAGATTTCTGCAATTGAATGTATGTCAATTTCTTGTATTAATAACGAGAAATATTAACAGTTTTTTTTTTTTCATTTTACCATTGAATAGTCTCTCAAGAATCATTCCGTGGATGATATCCATAAGCGATCAGTAACTCTTTTTGTAACAATAGCAAAAAGTACCGCATGTCCGTGACGTTCGCCTGTGAAAAATAGCTATAATTTATAAAGTGAAGCTCGTAACTTCATTATACTCAATCTGAAAAGATTATCGCTCATGTGCTTCATCGCAAGCAGTCTAGCTCTTCCTGCAAGAATTTCATGCCCCGCTGAGCAGCCACGAGCGATTTATGGTCCCGTCGTAAAGACGAACCACTAAAGCCCTCATGCGGCTTGAGTGCTATAGTGCAATGCAAGCCCTATACTTCCGTTTTCCCATTGCGACGAGGACTTATGCAAATTTCTTCCATACGGTGGTAGAATCGGAAACAACAACAAAAGCAGGCTATCAGCTCGTTGGCATCAGCACTTTTCATTTGGGAGGGGCTACCCGAAGAACCATTGTCGGCGTTTGAATAATTGTAGAATGTTCGATTAAACTTTGAAATTGTTTTCCTTATCTGCTTATAGATATTCCATTCACGTTGATCGTCCCGGATCGAATCGATCGGCTCGCATTCAAAGGCAACGAGCCACGTGCTCGGGAATTCCTGATGGAACACGTCATACCCGGCGCCTTGATGGAGATGAAAGATCACAACGTGTACGGTAACATGAATCGGCACCCGGTGGGCGTGAATCTGACTTGCATCAACATGCTGATGGGATACGTGCTCAGGTACATGACGAATCAGGAGACGAAATACGCTGCCCGATACAACGTGAGCGATTCGCTGACGATGGTGTTCATCGAGGGCAACCTAACGGAGAACAAAGCCGTCAACACCAACAAGCTGAACAAGCGAAATATCCAGGAGAATAACCGGTGAATTTATTATTTGGGCGATGGAAGTTCGATGGGTTCAAATTAATTTATTATTTATGAATTGCAGGTACAACGAACCTCAACGGTTAGAAATGAAAAATGCCACCAAGGAACTAGCTGCGATCAAGGAGAACCGAATCGGGCAGCATTTGATGAATTTTCTGTCCAGTTTGAAATCGGGAGCCAAAGTTTTCCAACATTTTCTATCGAACAGCAATTTAAGTCAGCTGCTGGACGACAGTTCGTACATGGTTCTGATTCCATCGGATACTGCTTTCCAACGGTGGCATCCAATCGACTGGGGCTTCTATCCGTTCAGTGTGCAAGAGTTCACCGAGAGTGTCCTGAGAAATCATTTCGTTCGAGTGCGGCAACCGCTGCGCATGGCTGATCTAAGGACCATATCCACGGAGCAAAAATTCAAGACACTCGGCGGAGAATATGTTGTACTTAAAGGCAGACGTAAGTAGCATTAGGCTTCAGGTTAGCTGTAAATCTTAGTTTTTTGTTTGTGTTCACAGCTACTCCGACCGTAAACAACGCCTCAATTCTCTATGACTACACTTTATCTAATGGAATCGAAGTGTACATCATCTCCGAAGTTCTGTTCGTATCGGAGGCAGTTGTGTCCCGTCTACATCAGGTATTATCTATAGTTTGCGAGTGTAGCTTGTTGCATGACATTTTTCGTTTATTATTTAGATGCACAAGGACAAGGAAACACCCCCGCTACTAGCCTTCCCATGGTTTGGGGCGCAGTTCCTATCGCATTCCTTCCTGGCACTGGAACGTGACAACCGGTTCACTCAGATAACGCGCTTCCTGAATACAGCGGAGATCGCTCAGTACATATCCGGCGCCAATTATACTTTCTTCGTTCCTACCGATGAAGCTTTCGAGCGGTACAGCTTCGATATCCTGCCGGATAACGTGCTCGCCTCGGAAAAAGGTATTAAATTGTTGCTCAATCACTTCATCAAGGGTCGTTTGTATGACCGTGATCTTCGGGACGGCGAAGTGATGGACACGATCGGTGGTCTACCGGTCAAAATTCACCGAAACTTCGACAACAACGTTACCGTTAACAACGCCAAAATCATCGAATCGGAAGTATTCGTCTACAACCTGGGAACCATGTTCTATGTGAACGATGTGCTCTATCCGGACATCCTCAAGGACGAAGTGGCCGTCATAACGGAGATGAAAAACCCCGACAAGAACATTCCACCGGACGATACCGGTGACGTTTACACGACCGAAGGGAACCAGCCAGATCGGCGTTCGTCGTCGACGACTCATCGGACATACTTCACGACGAGTGCCGATGTGGAAATTGTCCCACTGGAGATAACCGAACAAAGTGGCAACGACGACGACTTTTTACTGCAGGACGATGAAATTATTACACCGAAAGCGTTGCCGGTTAAGTACTATTTTGCACCGAAAAAGTAGAACATCTCGATTTTTTGTTTTGTTTGGAGGAAATGTGAGATGAATGGTAACTGTTTGGATGCAGTAAAATTTTGAGTGCTGGTGGCGATGTAAATCATTATGCTAGACTAGGAAAATCTCCAAATAACGAACAATGTCGATGCGTACAATGGAGGTATAATTTTTCGATTTCGAGGAAAAAATCGACGCTGAATTGGTCGCAATGAGCTTTCACACTTATCGAGACATTCATGATTTATTTTTAAATACGTTGAGGTCATTAAGTTTGATTATTTTACATTTGGCACTTCCAGGAATTACGCTAAAAGGAAAAGAATATTCTAGACGAACCAGTTTCGAGAACAAAAACATTATTATCGCACATTTTGTAAGCTACTCTTTCAACGGAAAGTACTGAGAACTGTAGATTCTAAACAGCTGACAGATCGTTCTCGAAGTGATTATAAATGTTGTCTAAATTATGTAAATTATTCTCTTCTCATATTGTTGGATCATATAAATGTAAACCTTAAGTACGCTGCAGACGATCCGTCAGATTCCGTCAATGGAACGTTCTCCGTTTGTCAAAATTAGTTTAATACGTGAACTCATTACGAGACCCTCGGTGGTAAAGTGTTGTTCATAAGAATTCCACAAAAGCAAGCTTAATGTTCCGTTGTCGCTGCGTAACAGTGACGGAATTCCGACGAATCGTTTGAATCGCACTTTAAACGATTTATATCTAAACAGTCTTCCAGAGATTTTACAAACTGAAATGGTGTTTTGGATAAATGTTTGAGATTAGTGAAAAACTGAATTTGTTTGAACGTTTCGGCAACTGGAAGTTTATCTAGATTAGTTTAATATGGTTAATTGGAACATAAAACTAATATCTACAATGGTAAATAGATAAAAAAACAACTTATCATTTTCACAAAATGCCCAGTTGACTAACATTAATCAAAACAAAGATCCACTGACTAGCTTTTAAGTAATAAGCGACGAACATTGAATAATCTCATTAGCCTTAAGCAACCAAACTCAAAAATATTTATTTAATGAATGATGGATTTCTTACATATAAATGTAACTATAATATACAGCAATACGAACAGTTGGCTACTTCAGTCAGACGGTTCCTAAATCAAATATACAGTAGCACGCTCAATTGAGAAAACCGAAAAGATATTCAATCATGACTATCCATTTTTCGTACTAAGTTTTGAACAAAAAATTAAAAGATTAGTTTTAGATATGGTTTGTCCCTTCAGCTAAGATTAAACGCTATACATATTACCAATGGTTGTGAACGACCAAGACCACAGATACAAGATGTATAAAGGCTAAAACAGAATTTGAAGAAACCTCTCCAATCGATGTACATTGTAGCTGGTGGATTTTACACTTAACTTGATAATATAAGTATGCTTCCCCTAGCATTTTCCGGTTTTGTCTAATTTCAAATCAGATTCCCACTGAGACGGTTGTGCCAATGCGTCAATTTTCAAAATAGCCTCCTAATACACTTTTACGAAAAAATACTGGCCACCAAGTTTTCATAAGGGACTTCGTTCTTTTTTTATCGGGCAAAGAAATCTACATTAAGCATTCTAAGGCTGGGAACCATTTCGCGGATAATTTTAACTTTCAGTTGAAATCTGACACTTGAGCGGTTATTTTGTGTCTAGTAGTTAGATTTTATTAAAACTGCGGCCCATTTCAAAGTTTGACGAATGGAAAGTTGTTTGGGTTTATTTTGCACTGGAAATAATTTTAACTAAAGAATTGATATTAGAATTTTCTTTGCAAGATTTTTTTCAGTGTCGGAAAATAACCATCGATTCGTCAAAAATAACCACGCTTTCGAGCAGGGTTGTTTTTGACAACATCAAAATAACCGCTCGAGTGTCAGATTTCAACCAAAAGATAAAATTAACCACGAACTGGTTCACAGCCTAACAGCTTACAATAACAAATGCCAAGTCACATTTGACATCAAACAGTTTTAAGTTCGATTCAGACGATCAGTCAACTTCCGTCAACGTCAGCGGGACTTCACCGGTAGTTTAGATTAGTTTAAGGTTTTCATTATTGAAACGAATACACATTCTGGACGTAAAAACGTTCCGCGAGCTTGACATAGCTTGTTAATAAGTGTTACAAACAGCTCCTTTCCATGGACATTCCTTGTCGGTAACGATTGCCTAATATAGCCTGTGAATCGCACTTTAGCATAACAGCATATGATGTTTGTTTTCATTACAAAATATCGAACGGTTTTGAGTTCTAGCCAGTTCTTTTTTAGTTTCAATGGTTTGCTGCAAGGGTGTAAAAAGCCCAATATACTTCGTGATGAAAACAAATCAATATGTAAGAGCAATTCACACGTGGCATCTGGTGACTTTCACTGGCATGAAACGATTACGATTACGACATTAATTGTAAGCAATTCTTATGGAGACACACAACGTCAATACCACGGAACAATTTGGCTATCGGTACAACATCCGGTTAAAACGAATTATTAAATTAATCTTGATGTCGTCCGAAGTTGATTTTTCGTGTGAATCATATTTAATTCTGGCATTTCCTGATGAAAACAAACAAATCTTAATTGCAGTTTTGGTTGTAAATGAACTATCATAAAGCCTAATAATTTCATTAGTCCAGTGTTTCCAGAACTATTAACAGCCAATAATGCGAGAGGAAGCATATTTGATATTTTCTTGTTATGTCTCACACAATTCAAAGGCATCTCAAATCTATTAAAGGCATAGTTGTTCACTACTACAGCACAACATTTGTAATAATTCTACATAACATATTCAGATAAGCCACCTACACATATTTGTTCCATGTTTTATGTTCGATTGTTCAATCTAAAAAAATATATTGGTATTATCCAAGTACAAGTACCTCTTATCTGTGGCCTGGTCTACAGCTCGGCACTGTTTGTTTGAACGTTTGGCTATTAGGCTGTTGTAAGTTGAGTTTTTATATCAGATATCGTTGTACGTGTGTAAAGTCAGGATTCATTATGATATGTTTAATAAAAAAACACAAACTGATTACCTTGTTGTTATTAGTGTGAAATTATATGGTTGGCGAAGCAGTTATTTCAATCCATAGGCACATGTTCAGACAAGTTGTGTATGTTTAGTACCATAAATGTGGCTGCATAATTTCAGAGACATAACCAATCGAACGGTAGTATGTCTAGCACTGATGTTGTGATAAAATGTTACATCAGCTTGCACATCAAATCATCTTTGGTCTTAAAAACTTGTCATATACAAAATGAAATGTTATTTCAATCCTTTAAAAGCTCTAAAACAACCCAGTTTGACCTTAAAGGTAAGACGAAAATTTCTACGGTATTGGTTCATAGATCCAAAGCAAAGATATTGTATCCGATTTTATCATAACTAGATGATAGAAATTCGAGTAATTGACAAAGTTTCGTCGATTCGTACACAATTTCGGAGATTTCGTTGATCTACTAGTTCTTATCGTTTATTGTGTAAGCTTGGAAAGCTATAGAGCCGAGCAATAAACATTATATTTTGTAACATTCGCAAGGGCTTATCGTACTATACAGGATCGGGGTCAAACCGGGCTATAAAGTTTCACACAAAAATGAAAAAAAACGAATATAGTAGCTCCCAAGTAACAATTCGAATGCCTTATGGTTTTGATTATAATTTATAGGAGTTTTGTAATTGATTTTTCAATCACTACCTGTTTTATGACAACTATAATAAGTGTCTCTTTTAAACAGTAATATCATGGTTTTCAAAGCTTCTATAAAACCCTTTACCTACACTAACAACAGAACTAAAAATAAAACAATTTGTACTAGGATAAAACCATCCAAACACTCTTAATATTGCTTTCAAACATTTTCTTTAAAACATTATTGACAGTTAAATTCTTTCATAAATCTAGTTTTGTGTGTGCGTGTTCATTGGATGACAATTTCACTGAGAGCAAATTTGAGGGTTCTAAAGTACAGTTATGACACATTAGTTGTAGGCTATTTGATTTATTGCTTCTTAGGTTAAGTGTAATTTGCATTAATGGAAATTTCATGGCCGCCATTATGATGTTCTATACCGTAGCATTTGTTGACATCAAATAAACTTCGAAATGCAAAAACGAAGAAATATGATGGACTTTCATAATTCGTTTTCAGAATGTATGCAAAAGTTTTAAAACCACGAAATAGTTTTATACAAAAATGACGATGAATCACAAAAAATAATTTTCATAAATCATGAAGACTTTCGCAAAAACCGCATTTATTTCAAGACGATTAGTTAAAATTCTTATTTTTATCCTTACATTCACGATAAAAATAAAAGCGCATGAAGTTTTTACGTTCGGAAACAGCCTCAAACTCGTAAAAAAATCTAATATATTCTTACTGATTGCATTCAATGTAGACATGACACACACATAGTCAAGAAAAATATTATCAAAACGTCAGTTTGTTCATAGCGGAATTCATTCCATCCAAAAAATTTAATGTTGATCGTAAAGCTGGTTTCAAAATTTTCATTAATTTGGAGTTTTAAAGCAAGTTTATACTGATTCTTCATTTTGATTTATAAACCTTATGAAGAATGGTCCACTTGGCAGGAACATGCTCTTATATAGGTTTTCAGTAGGTTTTCGTGGATTTTAAAGTTTTATTGCAAGATTTATTATGTAGCATTGAAGACAGCTTCAAGTATTTATTAATATTAAAAATGTTACTTGGGTAGGGCGCCAACTCTCAATCTAGTTTAATGGGCAAGACACATTCGTAACCGAATGTTCGAAGTGAGCACACGCGTTTTTTAACAATCGACATCGGTAAGACGAAGGTGCCTATCACAGCAGAGGCTGTAGTATAGGCATTAAATAAAAGTGATAAAAAGTAGCATCCCCGCAAGTGAGTTCTGTCTGTGCACCGGTTTTGTATCAGTATCGACAGTAGACGCTATTGTGCTATCCTCGGGCAGCAGTTATTTCTATTGTTTGCTACCCGCATCACAGCAGCCAAATCCTGAGTCAAGGTCACGCTGAAGCACAACGAAGGAGTGAAGGAGCAACTCACCTAACAGCTTACCGTGACATACTGTTAAGTATTTTCTCAAACTTTTTCTTTCAACTTTTACTATTCATATATTTTCTTTTCATTTTATTTCTTTCTTTTTCATTTCAAGTGCGGGAGACTTCTTTACTCCCGCACTTTAAATATGAATATTGATGACAGTGGGGGTGTCTCGGAGGAGGGCGAAGCTGAACGAATGAACGAAGAACATTTAGAGGCTGAGTTTGCTTCCGAGATGCCATCTACCCCTCCTATACCATCTCCCCCTCCGATACCATCTCCCCCTCCGATACCATCTCCCTCTCCGATGCCATTTCCCTCTCCGATGCCTCCATCTCCCTTTAAGATATTGCCTGCTCGCCAAAAAGTTTACCAAGACGATGGCTCGGGGGGTCCGTGGGTGGTATACTTCCGGCCCAAATTAAAGTCTCTCAGAGTTTTAAATATTGCTCGGGACCTGGAAAAACATTACTCGGCAATAAAAACAATAGATAAGGTTTCGCCAAACAAGTTACGCGTTGTTGTGTCCGACCTGAAGCAAGCAAACGGGATTGCTACCAACGAGTTGTTCACGAAGGAGTACCGCGTGTACGTCCCGTCTCATGTGGTGGAGATCGACGGTGTGGTCCGTGACGAAAGTCTGACAATCGAAGATCTGATGAAGGACGGGGTAGGCCGTTTCAAAAACCCCGACCTTCAACCAGTGAAAATTTTGGAGTGCAAGCAATTGCACTCCAAATCGATAGATGGTAAATTTTACCAATCGGACTCATTTCGCGTGACTTTTGCCGGATCTGCACTTCCAAATTATTTGGTAGTGAGTGGAGTTCGTCTACCTGTTCGGCTGTATGTACCGCGGGTAATGCATTGTACAAGTTGCAAACAGCTAGGTCATACGGCAACCTATTGTTGCAACAAACTGCGATGCGGCAAATGCGGAGAGGCCCATGAGGACGATCTCTGCAGAAGAGCAGTGGAAAAGTGTTGCTACTGCGGGGAGAATCCTCATGATCTTTCGGTGTGCCCTACGTACATACAGCGTGCGGAGAAATTGAAGCGATCCGTGAAAGAACGTTCCAAACGTTCTTATGCGGAAATCTTAAAAAGAACCACTCCATCGACCCCTGAGAACCCGTTTGCAATCTTGCCAGTTGAAGAGGATACCTCTGACGACCCAGGCGAAGGACCTTCCTACACACAGGTTGAAGGAAGCAGGAAAAGACAAAATCTGGCTTCTCCCAAGCTTCCTCGTAAAGGCCTCAGACTGTCCTCTTCGTCACAAAAGAACCAAACGGAAACAAAAAGTGCTGACTCAAAACCGAAGCAAACACCTCCTGGGTTCAAAAAACTTAGGGATGATAAGGAGTACCCAGCACTTCCACAACCAGAAAATCCAACAAACGCTGGATTATTGAAATTTTCTGATATCGTGGACTGGATATTAACAGCCTTCAATATTACTGATCCTCTGAAAAGCTTCCTAACTGCTCTACTGCCAAGAGTAAGGAAATTTTTAAAACAGTTGACTGAACAATGGCCCCTCCTTGCAGCGATCGTATCTTTTGATGGATAATTTACCACTGAGAATCGAAGATATGATCATTGTGCTTCAGTGGAATTGCAGAAGTATCATCCCAAAACTTGATTCTTTCAAACACTTAGTACATACTCATAATTGCGATGTATTCTCCTTGAGTGAAACTTGGCTTACTTCTAACATCAACCTCGACTTCCATAATTTTAACATAATCCGCCTGGACCGAGAAGACTCTTATGGAGGGGTACTTTTAGGGATTAAAAAGTGCTATTCATTTTATCGTATTAACCTCCCCTCGACACCGGGAATTGAAGTTGTTGCTTGCCAAATTAATATTAAAGGCAAAGATCTATGTATAGCTTCTATCTACATTCCTCCCAGAGTCTCGATAGGGCATCGTCGGCTTGCAGACATCATAGAACTTCTTCCTTCACCGCGGCTGGTTTTAGGGGACTTTAACTCGCATGGTACAGGATGGGGCTGCTTATATGATGATAATCGTTCTTCGTTAATTCAAGATCTGTGTGACAACTTCAATTTGACAATTCTAAACACGGGAGAAATGACACGGAACCCTAGACCACCAGCACAGCCAAGTGCGCTGGATTTATCCCTTTGCTCGACTTCGCTACAGTTAGATTGCAAGTGGAAGGTAATCTGTGATCCTCACGGTAGCGATCACTTGCCGATCATAGTTTCTATCACCAACCGTGGAAGACCATCGGAAACAATCAATGTTTCGTACGATTTCACACGAAACATTGATTGGAAACGTTACGCGAGCTCGATGTCTGAGAAACTGGAAACATCACAGGAGCTTCCTCCGGAGGAAGAGTATACATTTTTGGCTGGCTTGATTCTTGACACCGCAATTCAAGCTCAGACGAAACGAGTACCTAGCGCGCAAACTAGTATGCGTTCTCCCAACCCATGGTGGGACAAAGAGTGCTCAGAGCTGAAAACGAAAAAAGCTTCAGCCTTCATCTCGTTTAGAAGGAACGGAACTCCAGATAATTATCGGAAATACGCGGCGTTAGAATTTCAAATGAAAAGTCTGATTAAAGCTAAGAAACGTGGTTACTGGCGAAGGTTTGTTGACGGATTAACGAGAGAAACAGCAATGAGCACTCTTTGGAATACGGCCCGTCGCATGCGCAATCGAAATCACGCGAACGAAAGCGAGGAATATTCTAACCGCTGGATATTTGATTTCGCTAAGAAAGTATGTCCTGATTCTGTTCCGGAACAGAAGATATCCCGCGTCGCGACATTGAATACAAACGAAACACCGTTTTCGATGGTAGAGTTCTCACTTGCGCTCTTGTCGTGTAACAATAGAGCCCCGGGGTTAGACAGAATTAAATTCAACTTGTTGAAAAATCTGCCCGACTCTGCCAAAAGGCGCTTGTTGAATTTATTCAACAAGTTCCTCGAGGGTAATATTGTCCCACACGAATGGAGAGAAGTGAGAGTTATTACTATTCAAAAACCTGTATTCGGAAATTGTTGGAGAAAATGATTCTCTTCCGTCTAGACAATTGGGTCGAAACAAATAGATTGCTTTCAGGTACACAATTTGGGTTCCGCAGGGGCAAAGGAACGAACGATTGTCTAGCGTTGCTCTCAACAGAAATTCAAATGGCATTTGCTCGTAAAGAACAAATGGCATCAGTTTTCCTCGACATCAAGGGGGCATTCGATTCAGTTTCCATTAACGTTCTATCTGAGAAGTTGCATCAGCATGGTCTTTCACCAGTTTTGAACAACTTTTTATATAATCTATTGTCCGAGAAACACATGCATTTTGAGCATGGTGATTTGACGACAAAGCGATTCAGTTACATAGGTCTTCCTCAGGGCGCATGCTTAAGCCCCCTTTTATACAACTTTTACGTAAATAACATTGATGAATGTATCAACACATCTTGCACGCTAAGGCAACTTGCCGACGACAGTGTTGTGTCTATTATAGGACCCAAAGCTGCCGATCTCCAAGGACCATTGCAAGATACCCTCGACAACTTGTCGACATGGGCTTTTCAAATGGGTATCGAGTTCTCTACGGAGAAAACTGAGCTGGTTGTATTTTCAAGGAAGCGAGAACCTGCGCAATTACAGCTTCAACTAGGGGGTGAAACCACAGCTCAGGTTTTCACATTTAAATATCTCGGGGTCTGGTTCGATTCCAAAGGTACCTGGGGATGTCACATTAGGTATTTGAAACGAAAATGCCTACAGAGAATCAATTTCCTTCGTACAATAACCGGAACTTGGTGGGGCTCTCACCCAGGAGACCTGATCAGGTTGTACAAAACGACGATATTGTCAGTAATGGAATATGGATGTTTCTGTTTCCGCTCCGCTACGAATATTCATTTCATTAAACTGGAAAGAATTCAGTATCGTTGTTTACGTATTGCCTTGGGTTGCATGCAATCAACCCATACGATGAGTCTTGAAGTGCTGGCGGGCGTCTTACCGTTGAAAAACAGGTTCTGGGATCTCTCATATCGACTGCTAATCCGATGCGACATTTTGAATCCGATGGTGATAGAAAACTTTGAAAAGCTCGTCGAGCTTAATTCACAAACCCGTTTTATGTCCTTGTATTTTGACTACATGGCTCAGAATATAAATCCTTCTTCGTTTGTTCCCAATCGTGTTCATTTTGTGGATACTTCTAATTCTACTGTGTTTTTCGACACATCCATGAAAGAAGAAATTCGTGGAATCCCGGATCCTGTACGCCCTCAAGAGATCCCAAAAATTTTTAATAATAAATTTAAAGAAGTCGACTGTAATAAAATGTTTTACACTGACGGATCATATCTAGACGGGTCCACTGGCTTCGGTATATTCAATGTAAATTTCACCGCTTCCTATAAACTCAGTGATCCAGCTTCAGTTTACGTCGCAGAACTAGCTGCAATTCAGTATACCCTTGAGATCATTGACACTCTGCCCACAGATCACTACTTCATTGTATCGGACAGTCTCAGTTCCATTGAGGCTCTCCGTTCAGTGAAGCCTGGAAAGCACTCACCGTATTTCCTGGGGAAAATACGGGAACAATTGAGTGCTTTATCTGCAAAATCATACCAGATTACCTTGGTTTGGGTCCCCTCACATTGTTCCATACGGGGCAATGAGAGGGCGGACTCGTTAGCCAAGGTGGGCGCACTAGAAGGTGATATCTATGAAAGACCAATCTGCTTCAATGAATTTTTCAGTTGCTGTCGTCAGAAAACTCTAGCTAGCTGGCAGAATACATGGAATAGTGGAACTCTGGGACGATGGTTACACTCAATAATCCCACAGGTATCGACGAAAGCTTGGTTCCGGGGGTTGGACGTGAGCCGAGACTTTATTCGTGTAATGTCAAGGCTCATGTCTAATCATTATATGTTCAGCGCGCATCTCCGTCGTGTGGGGCTCGCTGAGAGTGGTGTCTGCGTTTGCGGTGAGGGTTATCATGACATCGAACATGTTGTTTGGACATGTGTCGAGTATTGTGATGCCAGGTCCCAACTCATAGGTTCCCTTCGGGCCCGAGGTATACCACCCTTCGTACCAGTCCGCGACGTCTTGGCAACTCGAAATCTTCCTTATATGACTCTCATCTATAACTTCTTGAAAACTATCAATGCTCAAATTTAGTGCTCTCCCTATCTCTTTCTCGTCTACAGCTCTACCGCACTCTTCTTTACGTTGCTGGAAGTATGGCCTGTGTAAACGATGCTTCGGAGCATGCACCTGCCTTGAACTGACTGAGTTGCTGGAAGCTACCCAAAAACGTCACATCAACGTCAGAACACACCAACGAAGCATCCCAATCCAGAATAATCTCTTCATTGCTACAAGCTGAAAAACATGAAGATTCATCGAACGCAAAATGTGTCTAAAAGATGTATGCCACAAACCAATGATGTATTCAAATTTCAATTCAATACTGTGTAGGTCCCACCCTCCCTATGTCCCCTTACTAACTGGGGAGTATGCCGCCCCGTAATACGGCATCCCTTTCTCTCTCCCTAACAACAAGACAATCGGCCACGTTAAGCTAAAGCAAATGAGCCTAATAAAAATTTTATTTGAAAAAAAAAAATGGGCAAGACAATTCATTTTCGAGATTTTATTTTCCACCTCTTCGGAAACACGCAATAATCATAGTTTGATATCGTTACAAAACCGCAAAAAGATATTTAAGCTATTCGGTTAAACCCCTTTGTGATCTAATGTTTCTCGGTTCAAGTTCCAGTCGCGACCGGTTTTTTCTCGTTTTTCAATTCATTGAATTCAAAATCATGTAGTTTCGGGACCATCAACCAGAAAATTAATGTGCAAAAGAGCATCATAAAAAGGTTTGTTGCCTTTCGTCAAACAACACAATTTTTCCAGTTTCGTTTTGGTTAGATTTGGCGTATGTTCTTTACAGGAAAATGCCACAGAGTTATATGACGCGACCAATGTATAGGTAGTACTCAAGTACATGTTTCCTCCAAACACACCATAGCTTCGCCTGATAGGAAAATGTTGGGCAATCTTTAAGCGGAACCTTCAGAAGACGCGAAAGACAGTTGGCAGTAAGATGCAGTTTATGGCAAACTGCCGTCCTGGGGCCAGGAAAGTGTACTAGGAGGCCATGCAAAACTTGATGGAAGGTCTGACGTTTGGCTAAAAATGAAGCTAGGGAGAATATTTTTTTATGTTTATTTTGTATGAATTGAACATAAAAAGAAATAGAGTTCAATTTTTGAATAAAACAGTTTTGTGTGTAAAAACAATCTCGTTTGACCAATGTTTGATCGGAACAAACTTTTTAAAATCGAAAATTTTTAAAGGCTTTTTCACTTAGTAAAATTAACTATAGAACCCACAGATAAAATTAACATAATGAATACATAGTGAAAGCTTTTCGCTTTTTATTTCAATGAAGGAGTTACGAACCTTCCAGTTCGAGAAAAGAAGATCCATCTTCTAATTACTCTAGAAAGTGTGAAAATGATTCGACTTCGAATAATTAAATGTTTAGTTATGTAGGGCCAATGTACCAATAGTCATCTCATTAGTGGAGTCACCATATTATTCTGCCGGTTACTCGACTTCCGACCAACGAATTGTGATGAAATTAGACACAATATATTTGCTTCGGTTCTGAGAAGCAATAACGCAGAAAAAAATAGTTCAAAAATTGAGCAATACAGTTATTATAGCGTTTCATTTCACCTTACTCTTGAATCCCCTCTATCCAACTGAGATTGGTAAAGTTTTATCCTTATAAATTATTATATAAATCTAGAATTTTTCTGAACAAAACATTGCCGATCATTTAAAAGAATTTATTTCGCAAAACTCTTCGTTCACAAGCCAATTATAGCATTAGGAACAACTTCAGAAAATATGAAAAGAAACGATTCATTAGTTTTTGAGATATCGCAGAATAAAAGCGTTTTAAGGGAAAGGACCGTACAATCTATAATCTTTCACATGTAACAATAAAAAAAAGTTCGATGAACATTACAAAACGTGTGCTGTTCGATGCTTTTTAATCAGTGGCGTACCTAGGAAAATTTGCGCTCCCATCGTTATCGGGTAACAAAATTAATCTTTCCCTAATTCTCGGTTGATTTTTCATTAGGGCGTATAAGTAAGTGACAGTTTCTCTTTAATCACTCTCTCTTTCGATTATTGTGATGTGATTAAAAAGATTTCCTTTGATGTCACTATTCTGTTTGAAAGTCGAAAGTTTCGGGTATCATTTCATGCAAAGAGTTGAGTGATAAACGTGGAAACCGCTTGATAATTAATAGAAGAGAAAGTAAACAAAAAGAAACTGTCACTTGCTTATATGCCCTTTTGAAAAATTAACCGAGAATTTAATCTCTGGAAGGAACAATTTGACGAACACAAAAAGTCACAAGGATTGCTTTGCTGCCAAAAAACGTTGCGCCCGGGGCGAATCCATAGCGCCAAAACGCTTCGCACCGTATCGCTAATCGCGTTTTCTCTCGACAATCCAACATAAAATTAACTGAATGAAGCTTCAAGGTTTTATTATTTCAACCATTAGAATGATATCATTTATTTTTTCACTGTCTGCGTTGAAGAACATGCATTATTTTAACCACTCAGTGGAAATTCCGGATTTTGATTTTAAATCATTGTAATGTAATCAATATTTGTCATGGGTCATGGGTCATTTGAAATGAAGAAATGAAAAAAGTGGGCTTTAAACAGATATTCATCTTCATATCTCATTTTTGGCTCTGTAGGTGTTGCGATACAGTTGTTTGAAGAACCATGAATTGTAATTTGCTTCTATTCAATTACAGGGTGATTTTTTAAGAGCTTGAGAACTTTTTTAAACAATAAAACGCATAAAATTTGCAAAATCTCATCGGTTCTTTATTTTAAACGTTAGATTGGTACATGACATTTACTTTTTGAAGATAATTTCATTTAAATGTTGACCGCGGCTGCGTCTTAGGTGGTCCATTCGGAAAGTCCAATTTTGGGCAACTTTTTCGAGCATTTCGGCCGGAATAGCCCGAATTTCTTCGGAAATGTTGTCTTCCAAAGCTGGAATAGTTACTGGCTTATTTCTGTAGACTTTAGACTTGACGTAGCCCCACAAAAAATAGTCTAAAGGCGTCAAATCGCATGATCTTGGTGGCCAACTTACCGGTCCATTTCTTGAGATAAATTGTTCTCCGAAGTTTTCCCTCAAAATGGCCATAGAATCGCGAGCTGTGTGGCATGTAGCGCCATCTTGTTGAAACCACATGTCAACCAAGTTCAGTTCTTTCATTTTTGGCAACAAAAAGTTTGTTAGCATCGAACGATAGCGATCGCCATTCACTGTAACGTTGCGTCCAACAGCATCTTTGAAAAAATACGGTCCAATGATTCCACCAGCGTACAAACCACACCAAACAGTGCATTTTTCGGGATGCATGGGCAGTTCTTGAACGGCTTCTGGTTGCTCTTCACTCCAAATGCGGCAATTTTGCTTATTTACGTAGCCATTCAACCAGAAATGAGATTCATCGCTGAACAAAATTTGTCGATAAAAAAGCGGATTTTCTGCCAACTTTTCTAGGGCCCATTCACTGATTTGCAAGCGTTGCTCGTTAGTAAGTCTATTCATGATGAAATGTCAGAGCATACTGAGCAAATAATAATGCATGAAAATCATAACCTCAAAAAATCTGAGCAAATACTAATGCATGAAAATCCTAACCTCAAAAAAATCACCTTTTATTTCCTGTAAATCTGGCAGCTCTGCATCGTTCACAAAAAAAGCTTCGAGATCGATGCTAGCGCACGATGTAAAATACCAATGTGATATAAACAGGTGTGGCAGAGCACATGGCTTGCTTGTGTTGGTAATTAAAATTTTGTAAATAGTTCGGTATGACGACATACATGAAAAATAAACATGCTTTGATTCAATGCCAACTAGTCCGAACGATGTGACGAAAACAAGGACGTGGTTTTTAGTTTTACTTGGCTTGCTGAAGCAAAGTTAATTTCACCAACACAAAAGAATTGTGTTTGCCCCACCTGTTTCTACCACATTGGTAAAATACCTGGTGATCACGTTTTTCTATGTGTTAGTGCGGTTGTCATTTTATTTTGGAATAACAGAGAGACGCGAAGAAGAAAAACATAAACAACTGACGTTTCGGGAGTTGCTTTAATGAAAATATTTAGAGTTGATTCTGTTTGCGAAAATATTGACAGTGAATTGCGGTGTTTTGTTCCGGGATGTTTCAATCGTTTTCATCACCTGCATTTGAAATGCCACCCACAGCACAATCACTCCATTATCCATAATAACTGTAATAGATACCACAGTGCAATCCGCCAAATCCTTCCTCCAACGAAATGAACAGAATCGGATGTGTGTAAAATTTTCTATATTTCGACGTTACCTTGCAAGCCCTTGAAGAATAAATGTTCAGATTTTCAATTAGTGCGAAAGATTCGCCAGGCTGCGCGACAACTGGAGTAACTTAGAAGTGAAATCCCGATCTGAACTGGTCGTTTGTTTATGTTTACATGCTTGAATCCCGGCGCGCCATACTTAATTTCGTGAGAAAATTACCAACACAACCAAAACTGTCTTACGACGCCACCAGTGTATTTTACGTCGTGATGCTAGCGTACACTGAGGAAAAAAAAATTAAGAGTTTCATAAGACTATGACATATGAATCAACTATAAATCAATTTCATTAGAAACTGAAGATTTTCATGAACAGTCTTATGATTTTCTTAATTTTTTATCTATGCATGATATAATTATTCGCTCTATATATTTCATCAATAGTCCCTTATGTGAAAATGTCATAATTTCGACTTATGATTTCATAGTTGACAAAAATGCGACCGAGGAAGGAAGTTCGCATCCGAGCTCTCCGGTTACTTCAAAACAGTCTGAATTAATAAAAGAATTAATCGCATATATTTTATCATTCCAGCATTGAATCCAACTGTTAAAATTTACTTTGGAGAGGATATTTCGAAGAACCGCATGCACCATGTCATAACGAAAAGGGAATAAATGTTCTTTTGATCAACGCGAAACGATCAACTTGTATACCCTAGTCACGTGAATCACGAGTCATCGAAATCACAAATATATGTGTTGCGAATAGTTTGCAGAATGAAAATATCTTCAAAGTATTTTTTCAACAGTTGGTACATGAAGTATAAATAAAAATAAATTTCCAATTAAATTGCATGGCATAATTTACGATACTTATAAAATGATTATCATAAACCGTGACCAACGAAATTCATTCAAACATTTTTGTGAATTTCATAAGACTAGCTTATGGATATCTGGAATAGAAGTCATGAAAAATTTCCCCTCTATATCATAAGACAAAATTGTGAAATACGTTTATAATCCTTACACTCAAGCAAATTGAGTAGTAAAAATCATAAGGCAAATCTTATGATGCATCAAAAATCACCAAAATCATAATTTCATAAGATTAATATGAACAATATACCTCTGCAACATACATCTCATCTATCACTATAATAGTTTTCATACGAACAACATATGAACTCCACAATATATGAGAGAAGTTATGTTTGTTATAGAAATTTCGCACAATATTCCTAAAAAGTTCGTATGAATTTCATAAGGCGTTTTATTGGAATTCCAATTTTCGTGATTTCATAAGGCGGCTTTATGATTCGCTTACGATATTCTTGTGGCTAAAAACCATACGAAATCATTATGAAATTCCATATATTTTTTGCCTGAGTGTATGTCTGAAAGTCATAATTCGTTCTTATGACTTTCGAAGACCGTTTTGCCTGAGTGTACGGTTTCATAAGCACCGCTGAATCAGCGAAGTCCGCAGAATACTAAAGCTCCTTCAAAATGCAAGTGTCATTTGCCAAAACCGGCTGTTGTTTTGTTTTGTTCAAATTATTTGCAACCGTGCTCGATAGTGCGACTGGAAATTAAGCAAAATTATAAGACTTGAGCATTAAATATGGCCCACCATCACGGTCACAGTGGTGGCTGTGCCCACGAGGCCCTTGGGATCGACGACGAACTGGAAATGGGAATACAGTATAGCCTATACGAAAAGATTGACATGATCAATGTAGAGTGCCTAAATGAGGAAACAGAAGATTCCGGTAAAACGGTATTCAAACCGTACGACCAAAGGTTGGATTTCGATAAATTCGTTACCAGTGATGCCGACGAGGAGTTGCTATTCAATATTCCTTTCACGGGGAACGTGAAGCTCAAGGGTGTTATCGTAGTGGGCGGAAATGACGATAGTCATCCGAAAAAGATGAGATTGTAAGATTTGTAGTTTGATGGTTAATTTACTAGAGACTAGAGAAGTTGTCTACTTTTTCAGATTCAAGAATCGACCAAAGATGACATTCGATGACGCTGGGGCACCCGCCGATCAAGAATTTGAGCTGGAACGCGATTCCAGTGGTGTTATCGAGTATGCCACAAAGTAAGTTATACTTTCTTTTAAAATTTGACAAAATTCTTATTCTATTTCTCTATTCAGAGTAGTTACCTTTTCTTCCGTGCACCACCTGTCGATTCACATACCCACAAACTACGGTGACAGCAATACCACAGTGTACTACATTGGACTGAAGGGAGAATTTAGTGAAGCTCATCATCACGGTGTGACGATATGCACCTACGAGTCCGCACCGAACGTGTCCGATCACAAGAATAATGTGTTTGATTCAGTCGGTCATCAGATCCAGTAAATCTGTATTGTTGGAAATGACTTTTTGATAATTCTATTTATTTTTCAACCAAACATGCTGTATAATTAAGGATAGAACGAAAGAAAATAGACCGTACGAGGAATCACTTTTGATTGTTTCTCCTTTTTCGGGATATTCTATGAAAAGTATACCTTGACAATGCCAGAAAATGACGTTTCATACGCATATAGAGCTTCAATCAATTACACTCATGCTTTTCTCTGGTATAAGCCGTAGCTAGAAACGAGTCAGAAATAAGAGAGCATCAGATATTCTGATTTCGAATATCCAAGTTTTTGATGTTCAATTGCTTCTTGCACTTATCAAAATGGCTTTACTCAATAATGTTAAAAGAAATTTATGAGAATATTTTCAAAGTAGGCATTTCTTGTGCAAAAATACCAGTGGAATCGATTAGGGACAATTAGAGTCATTCTCTAAAAAAAACTATCATAAATTCTAAAACAATGAATGCGTCTAATAAAAAGGTATTCCTGACAAGTGAGTAACTCAAATGAACAAATGTTTTTCAGAAAGTTACAAAATGATCTAATTTCAATGAATTGAAAAGCATCAAATGGTATATGCTCTTTATGTATGTTATTTCTTATCGTTACATGTGGAAACGCAAAACGCTTGCGAAATTGCGGTCGGCACGATATCTCAAAAGCTGATGGATCGATTAATTGAACATTTTCAGGTGTTGTTCTTAATTACTACTACATTGATCAAAACAGTTCCCGGAATTTATTTAGAAAAGTCCCCTTTAAAGTACTCCCCATCGACTGCAACACAGCTATGCCAGCGCTTGATCCAATCTTCGAAACATTTTATATATTCAGTTTCCGGTATGGCCATCAGAGTCATCTGCGATTTTTCCATAATCTCATATCGGGTGCTGAAACGCGTTCCACGGAACGGTTTCTTGAGTCGACTGAATAAGAAAAGTCACAGGGAGTCAACTCAGGTGAATTCGGTAGTTGCTGAATGCTATTCGTTTTGTGTTTAGCAAATCTGGTCTTTTTCGGTTAATTGCTTCACGCAAACGTCTCATAACGCCCAAATAATACTACTTGTTGACGGTCTGGTCTTGTGGAAGGAATTCATTATACACAACACCCTTGTATTCAATGAAAACTGTGAGCATCGCCTACCGCTTCTCTCATCATCATTCACAGGCTCACGACAACTTTTGAAACGTTCGTGCCACTGATAAACGACTGCTTTCTTCAGAGGAGCGTTGGCAAAACATGTTTCTAATATTTGCAATGTCGTCGCACCATTGAAACCGTTATTAATGTAAAAGTTAATGCAAACTCGTTGTTGCAAATTCAATTCCATTTTGGGAATTGTACAAAATCGAGAACACGCACAATCGCAGATGTACTCACAAACTTTCACAAATGTGCAGGTATCAAGCTGAAAATTTGATGGAATATCAATGACAGAGTGGCAACCTAAAAAAACTGAGAGCGCCACACAGTGGTGATTCCAGGAACTTTTTTAACAAGGCAGTATAGCTAGTTCGTAAACGAATAATTTTGCGAAAATATTGATTTCTTTTCGGAAAAACCTTTGCCAATCAATTAAAAAATGGTTTTTTTCGCAAAACTATTCTTTCACGAGCTAGCTATAGCTATAGGGAACAACTCCTGAAAATTTGGAATTAATCGATTCATTAGTTTCTGAGATATCTCGCTAACCGCAATTTCGCAAGCGTTTTGCGTTTGTCCATATAACGATAAAAAAAATTACAAACATAAAATAACAAGTACTATTTGATGCTTTACAATTCATTGAAATTAGATCATTTTGTATCTTTCTAAAGTAATCAGAAGATTAGGGTTTTTCTCTTAAGTCGGAAAGTGTGTAATCCTTTAACGACAAAAAAAACGAAGAGCGTTTTCCGGCAGGTGCGTATAATCAACAATCTTCAACATTTCACGATAATTTTTTTTTACGAAAATAACAAAACATGTTCCATTCGATGCTCTTTAATTCATTGAAATAATTTTTTTTCTCGCTCCCTGGAGGAGTCGAAAGACTACCCAAGTAACCACGACGCATTATAACCAAAGATAAATAATAAAGACATGTACGTGCATATAAATATTTTTGAAAAATGTGGTTCGTTCCCGGTACCTTCTGAAATGACCGCACTCACCGCTTGGTGGAGCGCGAGATTAATTGCATTGTTATCATTTGAACCAAAGTGTGCCATAAAATCTCAATATATACAAATGAGCTACCGAATCGAAACGGTTCTCACGGTTTGACATTTGCATTAGGAATGTATGATGGGAACTCAGCAGTGCAACCAATTTATCACCATTGGTGCCAGTTTCACGGAGGACCGTAGATGTGCGCCAAAAAAAGATCGTGACTGTCATGTCTGGAAATTCGTTTGTGATAGCACTTAATGTCGATATATAGCACGGCGGAGGTTGTTGTAAAATAATGCTAAATTACATTTTGATTGCAAATTTCTTGCACATTGCTTCAAAGTATGTACGATCAGTGTCACTATACATTAACAATGTAAAACTAAAGTTGTAAATGTGCAGTGATATAATGCATATGGTTACTTGGGTAAGCTTCTTTTCTCGAGCCGGAAGGTATACAGCCTCATTGAATCATCGTCTCGTGCAAAACTAAAAGTGAAAAGTGCACTGTTTGGTGCAGAATTCATGCTGGTGGCATCAACGGTTTTTATTTCTTTAAAAATCGGTCTTTTCACATTAGCACAAAAACTGCTTTTAGCCAAACTCCTACATAAATATTCTTTCAAAGAAAACCAAATCTTGGGCCATAATTTACTATCAATGAATTGTGATAAAATCAAATACAATACTTTTGCTTCGGCTCTAAGAAGACATACCACAGAAAAAAAAGGCGGGTGGGTAATGTCAGAGACATAACTGGATGTCGTGAATACGAAAACAACTGACATGTTCCTTAACACTTCCGAATATCAATTGTATGAATTATACAAGCATTCCCCTTTTTCACTTTTTTCGCAAAAACAAAGAAAGCTTCACATGATCTCGATTACTGTGAATTTCGCACAGCGAAAAGTGCACAAATCTAACCAAACTGGATTTGCAGTAAACTGAGGTTTTTCCCTACGATTTGCGAACAACAAATCCTTTTTTAGAGCAATTAGAACGGCTTTTAGAGCAATTAGAACGGCTGATATTGTGTAATGCTCTCCACAGTTGTTTTTTTTCCCAATGCTAATGACTGGCAGCTGTGACGTAATCGCTCTTGTCGAAAGCGAAACTAGCTTTGCAGACGACACAAAACACATCTGCTCGCAGTGGCGATAGAATCCAAACTGATTCAAATTTTGTTAAGAGATTTCCTTTTATGTGATTTCGTTTGTAGCTTTTTCACTAATGGGTGGTCCTAACGGATATAAAAATAGCTGCATACAGAATTTTAATGTCGATTATTTCATTTCGGATTTGCATAATTTATTGAAAGAAACTATCAATATGCTGTAGGGATTCGTTTCTAGCATTCAGAAGGACCAAATTGAGGATCTCACTACGATATTCACCACTTTTCGGAACATTTTTCATGAACGATTTGTTGTACAGCAGCAGATATTTTGTTCTCTTCCTTGGAACGCGTTCTGATTGGCTGGTGTTGACATGGATCAAATGAGACAGATTTTTCAATAGTGTACTATTGAAATACTTCAATGCTTTTGCTATACACGTTTAAATTGAAAAATTTCGATTCTATTGGTAGTTAGATTATATAAATCCTTTCACAGATCACTGAGCTATGAGCTTTAAAAATACGAGAAAGGCAAACGCGCCTTATGAATTATCCTCTGTGATACTCGTTTATACCAAACATTTCATAAAAGTTTAATTTTGAATTATTTGAGACTATGTCACAAAACTGAAAATTTTATCATAAAATTGTGATCATATTTCCGATGGCATGTCGCAAGAATTATGTTGATTCATTAGATACAACAATAGATATTCACGATCAAAAACTTATCACTCTCTCAGAGGGTAAATTTTGAAAAGGCACCCCATAGTAAAGTCAGTCGTATTCACGACAAAAGTAGTTCTAAAATTGTTCAATGCTGTCTCTGTAGCGACGCGAAAACTCGAAACGAATTCTCCTAATTTCATCTTACTCCTGAAGTCAATCTATTGAACAGAGACAACAAATCTCACTCTAACTAATGGTTTTCGTATATGAGATAAATAACGGAACTGAAATGTATGGGGGTACCGCTACCCTATTTGTTCGTTTTATTAAAAAAAAGTTCTAACACTCTAAAAACATCCTTTGTTTTTGTAGTGTTTTGAAGATCGGGTGATAATCATTCTTTGAACGGGGCCAGATCCGAAAGAGGAAGACACCGACAAGATAGTTTCCAGTTGTTTTATTAACTTATTAGCGGGCCTTACACGAGTCATTAAAATGTTATTACTAAAAAATAATATCATTTTAATGAACGTGTAATGGTGCAGTAATGACGAGATTTCTATCAAATTTGAAATACATCATTAATTAGTCATCATTAAAAATGACAAAAATAATGCTCGTGTAAGGGCCGCTATTTTAATCTTTTGATGTTTTTGTACTCCTAATTTAATCCTAACATTTCTAGGAATAAATCAACCGTACACTACAGTTTTATGGAAAGCAAGCATTTTACACTACCGACGGTCGTTTACATTTACAGATAGCATATCTTATTCCATCATCACCTCGCATGCTTAGACCTTGTCTAAATCTCCAGCTCAGCGGCTGTTATCTAAGAGTCTGATGTCATTATCCTTCCGTAACGTAGGTCAGACATTTGCTCTGTTTTTTTAACTCTCCCGCAAACGATGGAGATACGGACTGCCGATAATGGTACCCAGAGCTAATAAGAGTCATTTTCATTTATTCAAAATAGGCGAAACTGACGAAAAATTAATGTCACTCTCAGCTTCGCTTGCAAGCTATGAGAACGAAATCCATGTCCAGTCAATGACATAAGCGGAACAGTAGTTTCAAAATCGTGTGTTTTCTTTCATTTTCTCTTTCAGTTATTTGCGGTTTTCAGTGAAAATCCCCATAGTATGCGGTGTCGGTATTCAACCGAAGCTTTGATAATCAAAATTGACAGAAAAAGTTTTCACAATGACTTTTACCGGTTGGTGTTCGAACTTGTAGGAATTTTCCAAAGAGGTTCTGGTATGTAATTACTTCGATTTGTCATATTTTAGTGACTCTTTATAGCCGAAAGTCACAAATCTTCAATACATCGATAAAAGAATGAGAATTGAAATTCTGCTGATGCTCCCTGCAGATGTAAGTTTGGTTTCGTATTGTCATAGAGGAAAGAATGACGTTAGAAATTATACTCTCTTATTTTTTCTATGAGAAACGAAAATGCTCCGTCTCTTTTCGTTTGTTCTGGTGTCGGTCATTTACGAATGAGACAGTAAAATATTGAAAATGAGGTTGTTGGAATGTTTTTTTTTTCATTGAGAATGCGTGACAATTTTAAGCTCTTATGATACCTGTTGGTGATGTTCAGAAGTTGTTGTTGTTGTTATTGAGAAGGGGCAATGGTATCAGTTCCCAAAACATCAATCGTCTAAACGCAATAAGACTTCCACCACGAAACCGCGATAAAAACTGCTGATAATTTTTTTTCTGGGTTTACCGGTCGGGCAGCTGAATAGCGCAAATTCTGAATCGGCCCCATTTATGGATTCAGGATATACAATATCAATTCCACGCCTGACGAACTAGTCTATGTTGACCAACTGAACACTGGCGTTAGCCCGGAATTGTGCATTGATCCTTTCCTTCTATTGATGATTGTAATTATGCTTACTGGGTACGATCACGGTCCTTTTATTTTTAACATGGTTTCCTATCAGTGCAAGGCAAAAATAAATCATAAAATAATAATAATGGTCGTAGTGGATAATGATAATATTGTTTGCGCGTAGGTTATTCTAAATCGCCAGGGAACAAGTCCTCATTATCACTGAAGCCTGCTAAGTCTGATGGTAGTAATGATTCGTCCGAGCTATATTCTTCTAAATCATCACTAATTTCGTATTCTGACTCGACCATTTTTTCAAACAATGATTTTGTTAATTCCTTCATTTTTTGCTTATTTAGTGCTGTTTCATGCCAATTCTGTAGAAGAATTCCACTCCTATCTATGTCATCGAACATGTTATTTCTTATCGAGTAAGCCGGTCGACCTATCTTTGGAATTGATATTTTGTATTCCAGAGCTTTCTTTAGAATTCCGTTTCCGTAACTTCTTATAATATGTCCAAGGTAGTTGAGACGTGCAATTCTGATTTTATTATTAATGGTTTTATTATTTAAACAATTGGGAGCAGGCGCGTACACAGGGGGGGGTTTTAGGGGTTCAAACCCCCCCCCCGAAACAAAAAATTATAACCCATGGGAAACATTGTGATATAAATTGTACATGTGTTGATTTATCACCATGTTCTAAAACCCCCCCCCGAAAATTTTCTCTGGCTACGCGCCTGATTGGGAGCTATATGTGGATTCATCAAGTGACGTTCAGAGTTCAAATTATTTCTTTCATTCTGGGGTTCTAATACAGGAGGTATATAAGATTCTGATACGCTGTTATTTGTTTTTTGTCTTTCTGCTACTTTATTACTATTATCGTGTTTGTTTTGGGGAGTGTTACTGACTTTATTTTGTTCGGTTTCCTCCCTTGAATTTATATGCACATTTATGTTTTTGTTTTTACTTAGTTCTTTGAGGGTTAAAAGCATTTCGTTTTCCATTCTGCGTAAGGAGTTACGATTTCGTTTTAGAATGGTAGAGACTTCCATCCCATATGTCACGACTGGGGTAATCAGAGCATGGTAGAGTTTTTTTATGGTATCCCAAGGTAATTAATGCTGTTTCAGGAAAGAGCATAATTCGTACACGCAGAGAAAAATATTGTAAATGTAACTAAATTTGGGTTTCACGTAACGATTTATTTTGTTGAAATAGTGACAAAAGAAAAATTTGTTTAATATAGCAAATATTGTTGCTTGAAACAACAAAACTAGGTATTTGATTTTGCTCAGTGGATTAGTTTGTTTCTATAAATATTTTGTTAATACCAACAAATATTTTATTTGTGCGTTCCTGTCAATTTGTTGACAAACAATTTCATAGTAAATTCAACTTGCAAAATCAGTTTAAAATGAACTAATTTTGGATAAAGGTAATATTTATAGTGTTTTGAATTTATAAACTTGACAGTTGAAATAAATGATAAGATATCAACTTGAAATGATTAGTATTTCAACTTACGCTTTTGTTTGTAAAAAATATTCATTTTGTTTTGTTTTTACGAGTAAAATGATTTCTTCCGAAATAATTTGAAGGCTTGTTTTTGGTACATTTTTCTTCAATTTATATATTTGTAAGGAATTCCAATTACATTTATGTTCTATACATTTATAATATTTATCTACATACCACAATCAATCCAATATTACTTTTTATAGTATTCAATGATTCGGTACCCTTTCCCGGTGCCCTTCCGGTGAAGATAGAGATAACCTGCATCAAATATATGTTGTTAAGAATACGTATTATTGCAGTTTCTAATATTATTAACTATCAATACTTACGCTTGGATTGATGAAAAGCCCGATGAAAAATATATAAGCAGATAAAATTTTACTTTTGAAACGCGTAAAAAACTTTTCTGTTCATTCACGACTGAAAAAAACGACTCTGGTTTATAAGAAATAGGACTGATACGGTTCTTTTGAACAATAAACTTGGTTGTATCATTACACAAACAAGACAACAGATAAAATGAATAAATTTTGTTCTTCACATAAAGATAAAGCAGACTTGAATCAACATAGATATTGCGAATAAAATCAACTCTGCTTTTGTTGATACGCAATACATTGATGAATTATTTCAAGAATAAAATCAGCTGGAACAATTATTTTTTTCGTTTGGCAAGACCAAAATATTTATTCACATTGAACAGAGATCTTTGTTGATGTTGAAGGGAGAAAATGGTTTAAAACAATCATATTCTAGATTGAAATTAACATGAATCAGATTTAAAAATCTACTAACCGATTTGTTATTTTAAACAAGCTCCATTTCTCTGCGTGTAGAATGCTTTGTAAGCTTTACTAATTCTTCCTGATGTTGTTCCTCTAGATAAGCTGTTGGTAATAAATATACCAAGATATTTGAGAGTTGTTACTACTGGAAGTGTATGTTATCCAAATTTTCTTAAGATGTTCGGATCTTTTTTTTTTATTTTTATTAATGACACTTTACCATCTTTGTGGCATTCGTGTCAGATGTCCGGATCTACATTGTTAGTATCGTGTGGATTTCTAATTAGAACTTTGGTTTTGTTGGGGTTGATTTCTAATCCAATTGAATTTAGAAGTGGTATTAGTAAGTCCAATAGATTTTCTACTTCTTTGTTTTAACAAAGGAATAAAAGGTCGTCTGCATATCCAAGGATACATGGTAATGCTATGGACCATCATTGTTCTAGTTTCAACTCTGGCCAAAGTTCTTGTAAAGTGAGTAACACTTGATGAAGCATTAAAATAAATAGTTCTGGACTTAACGGACATCCCTGTTTAATGCCTCTTGTTTTATTTTTCGTTGCAGTTTCGTTGTCCGCACCATTGTATAGATGTGTTTTCAAATAAGCATACTTATATTATTTTATTAATTAGGGCTTTCGTAGCTCCCATGCCATGAAGTATTTCCGCTGTTTTTGACGTATCGATTCGATCAAAGGCCTGTCGTAAGTCCACCGATACAAGTATTGTTTGAAGCCCTTTTCTCCATCTTTCATCTAGAATTCTTCTGAGGACAAATATTTGATCCGTTGCACTTCTTTTTGATTGGAATGCCATTTGATAGCTTCGTATAGGATCAATTTGCTCCCTCATGCGATTTAACAGAATTTTTGCGTACACTTTGTAAGCTGAAGAGCATAGTGTTATGCATCTGTAATCGTCCACCTTCTTTGGATTAGGGATTTTTGGTATTAGTACTTGGAGAGTGTTGGACCAAGATGTTGGAATGACGTTTGATCGAAAAATTTCTCTGATACATTCAGTCATTTCTTGCAGCAATTATGGGGATCCATATTTGAGATTGTCTCGGGTTGGCGGTTCAATGCATAGGGCGCTGGTCTTACGAACCAGTTGTCGTATATTCGAGCCCCGACCTGGAAGGATTCGTAGTGTCAGTAGAATCGTAGCACCAGCCTGTACACTCTGAGTCGGCTGCGAAGTCTGTTGAAACAGAAGGTCAAATTCCACTACAGGAATGTAATACCAAGGCTTTTGGCTATATTTGAGAAGTTCATTATGTGTACCACCCATCCCTGCTGCCGTGTTATTACATGTATTCCATAATATTGTGGCTATTTCTTCCATCGTTGGTTCTTCTCCCGCACTCTTATTATCATTTTCCTCTAATGTTCTCATTCGTTCCGATTCCGTGTTGCAATTTGAGTTAAGTTTATCTTCCCATTTCTGTATGTTAATAAAACTGCGCTTCTTATTTTCTCTCTTTTTCTTATGACTTTTAATAAATCTGAAAATTTTCGTCATTTTTGCTCTAAAGAATTCTCATTTTCCACTACTTTTAGAAATTTTGTTACTGTTTCCGAAAAGTGATCATCAAACGCTTCCTATTTCGCTTTAGCCGCTTATCTAACCTTCTTTTTTAGTTCTTTATTGTTTCTATCTCTAAGTAGTTTTTGGTAGGAACTAACACATTTATTAATTACATTTTTTCTTGGCGTCAAGGGAAATTCCTTTTCTTGCAATGTGTTTTCAGCCGCTCTTATAACTCTTGTGTCCTTTTCCATTTTTCTTCTATGCTTCGCTCCATTCCGCAGTTGTTTATTGATATTCTTTTGTCTACTTACATTTGATAGTTTTTTTCTTTCCTCCTCATCTTTCAATGATTCTAGATTAATTGTGGATTTCTTTACTCTATTTTTATGTTGGCTTGAATTGCGGATTTGTTTATGAGATGATGTGATTTTTCCTTTTATAGTGCACTCTATCATTTTATTATCGCTGTGCAATGCACCGTTGAAAAATGCTCTTATTTCTGGGAATTTTAAGAAATCCATTTTGGTCATTAGAACGTGATCCAACTGTGAAGGCGATGTGCTTAACGTTAGATAGTCCTTCATTCTTTGTCCATGTAGAAATGCTTTCAGACCTATACCATTTGCATTACAGAATTTATGATAAAATTCACATACCCATATGTGTGTTTTACCACTCAGAATGGTTCAACGGATAAGAAAATGTGAACATGAAGCTAACGTTTAGTGATATTGGACTACGAAATTATAATTTTACTCTTTAATTGTTTAGCTATTACTTTTAGTACATGTTTCCATGTTATTATCTTCGATTGTTCATTGTCTGTGTTTACCATAAACTCAGGTTCTTTTGAGCAACAGGTAAACCTAGACTCCCAATCGAACTGTATCACGACCAAATTGATACAACGCGCCCATTCCCCTCTCTGAGCAAAATGGCAGGGAAAAAAACTGCTGTGATAATTTGAAATAAAACTAATCCGGAGAGCATGGATTTGATTTTCATTTTATTTTGATCTGGTTTTGAACAAACATTTCGAATATTTTGCAATTCCATTAAAACTAGATATAAATAAGTCGTAATAGTACAAACACTATGCAAATAGCTAACGTTCTAACAAACAAAATATTTCCGTAATAGTAAAAAAAGAAATCACAATAACAAAGGTTACGCGCCTGCACAGTAGGATAACGGATACAATAATTACATGTCCTTTTTGCAATGTGTGATATCCTACTAAACTCATATTTATACAAATGAACCATGTGTAAATATACATTGTGTAGTAGATTGTATAAAAAAATTCCTATCGTGAGCTCAAAAATAAAACTCGTCAACGAATCCTTGCGGAACTTCGTTCATTGGCCGATAACCACGTAACATAAAACAAATCAACCTGTCGGAGTTCATTGCTCTCTAGACTGTACCATATAATAATTAAAGCATTTTAGTACAATACCAATTCACTGTCCTTGCTATGTTTGCTCAACGTTTTCTTTGATTACACTGACTACCTTACTTTCCTTATTCTACTTATTACTTGTTCGTTTATCGTTCTTGAACACACACGTACACACAATGAAGCTTAGGTTGCTGTTTCATAATTATTTTCATCTGGTCTACTGTTTTCGGGTTCTTTCACCAATACGATTCTGATGTGGAGTAATTTTCCCCAGTTCGTTTAACGACATTCACTGTATATCGGAAACAATAGCATGCTGTATTAGAATAACGCTGTAAGAACAACTATTTAAAACTACGAAAACTCGATCTGCTCCCTGATAGATGCTCTGTCAGTACCACTATTGACGAATAGATGGTTAGACGATCGCAACACAAGTCAGAACCTATCGAGAACGACTGAGACCTGCACACGCAAAACTTCTAGAACCTATGGGTCTATGTATGATAAATGTTCTGCACCACAGCACAGCTTAAATATATCACTTCTTATGCTCCAATAAATCTCGTTTTGATTCCCTTTTTTATGCGTTGGAATTTGGGCTTTCCAAAGGGAAATATTGCTCTAGAATCGGCACATCCCAGAGACCGAATCCTAATGTGCCGACTTGTCTGGTCCTTTTCATCTGTATTCTGCATTCTATTGTTCCATTTGGAGTAAAATGGCTTAAAATACGACGAATATGCTAACAGCTACTAAATGTAATATGTTGATCGATTTAATTTGCGAATACATAAGGTTAATAATTTTGATTCAGTTTTTTTTTGGGAAATATTTTATGCAGCAGTGAGCATTCAGAGTAGGAAATGGAGAAACAACCATTCGCACATCGGGGACGAAGCGGCAGAATTGTGGGGCTACTACAAAAGTAATGGGGTGGATCTAATTGGTTTTTCACGTACATGGCTACGGAGGTTCTTTGTATCTTTAGTTTCGAGTTTCGTTGTTTCGGCTTACCGTACGCTCAGCGGTGCTGTTCTGGGAAAGCCTGATCATACCGATACCGAACCATATCCCATTCACAAAAAAACAGCACAAGATAAATCACCGTCACCCTCGCCCTCTGTTGATCAGTTATTGATTGGAATGTTATAGTTTTAAAACGATCGAAAAGATATAGGAATTATCAGGGGGAGAATTGAGAGCACTTGGGAGTACACAGAACAATAACAATTGACAGCCGTCAGTGACAGCTATTGTGGGAAACAACAGCTACAAAGTAGAGATATAAAATATGGCATTCATTGCTATTATAAACTTATAGCGGAAAGCATTGATTAATAACTCGATAAAATATTCGTTGTTTTAACTCCGTTTTAGAATTCACACATTCTCACCTTACTACGCACGGATGCATTTCTCAGGGAATTGTTTTTTTGTTTGTTGTTGTTGTTGGGTTAGCAAACAAACAAAAAAAATAAAGAGTGCTATTTACAGCGATGAAAAGTTCCATCATACCTACTAGTGAGGGGTGTGTGGCTTACGTGAACGAACTTAGAATCGGACATAATATTCAGCTTTTTATTCAAGCGTTGTTTTTACTTCAAGTTACCTTCATTCGGTTTCTCATCTCATTTCAAAAAACGAAACAAAATATACATTCTAATAATAGTGTCCCTTAAGTATAGCATAATCTTCCCATCTGTATCTCAACCGTTATTCACACTCTTGAAAGAGAGAAAAGAAAAGAAAGAACGTTGTTTAATAATTCAGTTCGTCAAACGATAAGTTATCTTAGATTAGTTGTCGTAGCATCGATTCTAGGTAATCACTATGCAGTAGATAAATATTTCCCGCTCGATATTTGTTAAGAATTTTGACCAAGTCAAACAAAAACGATCATTTGGTTATGCGATTATGTAGGGTGGGGTCCGTTAGTTTTGGTTGCATATGATTGGATTTTTTTTTCATTCTTCGGTTAGGAGATGATCTGTATAGCTAGGTTAGATTTTTGTTTCCAATTGATTCACACCACGACTATAAACCGAGGAGCAAGATAGGTTATTTGCAGAAAGCTCAACTGCAAACAGGAAGGTTGGTGGAAAGTTTGACTCCCATGCGATGCGATTCTGGTTGCTCTAATAGAAAATGAAGACACGCACACATACATTAATATACAGCCGGAGTTTGCCGGGGCAGAGAGGGTTGCTTGCTTCATTCGGTGATTGATTCGGTGAAACATTCAGGAGTATGCAGTTATTGTGGTAGTGGTTGCATTAAAATGACATTTTAGCAGTAGCTCTTGGAGTTGCTCACGCACCTACGAAGCCGTACACTTCGAGCACTCGTATCTCGAAATCCCCATTGGCGCACAGCGGCGGATTGTTGAACGTCTGACATCGGTCCGTTTTGCCGAAGCGAATATTCTCGTCCATCCAGATTGCTTGTCCCTCTCTGAAAGGCACGGAGAAAGCGAGTGAGTTGTGAGATGAGATCTTTTCGTTTTCGGGTTTTTCATTTCTTCAAACTTACCCGCCCCCGATCGTTATCATCTTGGAATCGGCGGCCATGAACAGCTCGGAGCCGTGGCCGAGTCCCTTGTCACCTTCGATGCCGACCCAGGGATACTTAGCGCGCTCAGGATACAGGGAGAACAGGAAGGTTTCGCCGGTACCGAAATATGCCTGCCGCTGGCCACGGTCGTCCTTCAGGTTACGCTCGAACCAACGCGACGAACAGTAGGCACCGAACACCTGAAAAAAAAAAATATTCGGATTTGAGAACAGTTCAACAATTGTCAACCAAACATAATGTATAATTACCTCGTTGTTGCAGGTTTTGATCATCAACAGAGTCGGTTCGTGCTGCTCAACTCGCACATAAAACGTTGTCAATGAGCAACCGTGTTCCTCCGTTGTGTAAAGCAGTACCGGCTGATACATTGTTATTCTAACAGGCAGCCAAGACCAAAGCGTAAAGAGCTATCCGATGATTGGTGAGTCGAACATTTATAAAAGAAAAAGGAATGTTACTAATATGTAAATAATATTTATCAGTACACTTCACACATTACATCATTTGTCGTTAAGAGGCACATTCATAACGAAATAATCGAAAGAAAGTTAAAATCTAATCGATTTTAATTCAGTTGGGCGATGAAACAGGCGTTCAATGGAAGCTTCAATTCTTTAAGCTAGCTGGTCTGCGATGTTTCTTCAATTCAAAATGCAAATTTGGACTAGTCTTGCCCACAGTAGTTTTTGTTTTTTTTCTCCCTTAAACATAATGTATTTGTGGCGAACTAATAAAGTTTCATAAATTTTATAACACAGAGCTTCGATGTTCGATTCTCGTGATCGACTGGCTTTTGTGATAGCCTTGATTTGAACCAAAATTTAAGATAATTTGACAAATGGTTCACAGTTTTAACAATGTTTTGATCATTGTTTATTCATCCAACACACTTCGAAAAAATCATATGATTCTACATCCTATAAAAGTGGGGACGGGTATAGGGTGATGAGTAAGTCGATGCTTTTCACGCAGCTCACCTGGGTTCGACTCCCAACCCCGCACATAGGGTCAGAAAATTTTTCTGGCCCGAAGAGGCGAATGACCTTAAGGTTAAAACCTCTATAATCTAAACAAAACAAATACATCCTATAAGATGGATCGTCGCAATTCTCGCAAATTAACGTGGAAGAACTTATTTAAATAACATAAAAAATACTGATAGCGACAGTCGCGAGTTGGACCGAGAAACACTGAATCATGAAATAGGTCTGTTATTCGATTGAGACACACATCTGTTTGATAAGTATATAAATACATACAGTCGCACTTGCAAGCCGAATGCAAATTACAGTTAAAACCAGTAAAATTCATTCTAATTCTCAGGAATTATTGGCATAGGTGGTACCGATTGGTGACTTTACTTCTATCTGTTAATGTAAAATATAAATCGATGAAAAATCCAGTAGGTTCGTGGGTTAAGTTCATGCTGATCAGTGTGAATATAATCAGCAATGATCATTTATTCGGTGTCGTGTCCAGTTTTACACAAGACTTATTATAACGATCAGCTTTCCGACAGTATTGACACGTTGATAGCTGATTTTCGTAAGTGACCAGAGATTTACATAGGTACATTGTGTTCTGAATGAAATTCAGATGAGGTATAGGTTTTCCTAAGCGCATTTTTGTTAGGTTTACTCATTTAGATCGTTGCATCCGTATTGTTTTCAAAATTCACTTTGTTCAATTATGCGTATCGCGAAACTGCACCGGAAGAGTAAATATGAAAATGCAAAAAAAAAAACTATTATTCATTGAAGCTTCCATTGTTCTTAAAGTATAAATGAAAATAAAAAATTTATATCGTGCCCATACGTGTGTACATCAATGATAAGAACAAAAACCAAAACGAATGTAAGCATAAAACCAGAACACACATAACACCAAACAACAACTAATCGCCTCTCCGGCAAGCGAGAGTCGAAACCCTTTTTTTGAAGAATTAGTGGGCGCTAATTGGAGTTAGTGTAACACTTACGTCATCCTGATCACAAACTTTACTCTTTATTGCTTGTGTCGGAAAGACACCCATCGACAAAACTCTCACGTCAGGAGAATGAGCACCCTGGTGATTATTACGTGATTATGATTATATGAGTTAATTTTTTGGTTAAGGTGATATTATTTTGCCCGACAGATTTGTCCCGAGCCCAACAGGATTAGCACCCGACGACAGACAGTAGAAGTTAGTTTATTAGTCGTGATTTCCGCCGAGAGCAGCGTGAATTAAAGAGGCAGAGAGAAAGATAATATGGTTAGAAAGGATTGAACGTTGCTCGTCATGAAAATCAGTGAAATTTGATGGATTAGCTACCGAAATAAACAAATAAATGGCCGGGGATTTTGATTAATTCATTCACATTTTTTTCCTGATTGTAGCACTCATAGTTGGTGTAAATTTTGAATGTATGAAATAACAACTAGGAGAATAAGTGGTTCTACTAGTAACGTATAAAATTTGCGTTTTCTAAGAGTGAAATGAGAATTGTCTGGTTATGAGTTTGCATGAAGATGTTCGATTTCAGTGGTTACCAACTTTAAGCATCATCAAGGAAACATGACAACAATCTCTTAACAAACAACGATAATCTGGTTCAGTAACCAAAAACAAGGCAACATTAATTTTGGCACACAGTCATTATTATCATTATCATTAATGGAAAATCACACTGAACAAAACTTATTAGTTAGTATTAAAGTGTACCACTTTACCATTGCCCGACAGGACAGTCGATCATCCTTCGACTTCTAGTCAGTTATAACCCGATTGTGTGCGTGTGTGTTCAGCACAAGAAGCCAAGCAAAATGTTTTTTGAAAGTGAAAGAAAATAAAATATATTCGTGAAACTAGTGGAATGTACCACAACCAGTGATGAGACAATTGGATTTGACCATAGGATAAGGAATACTGGATTAAATGCTAGTGAAGAAAGATGATTGATACTGAACTCAACCCTCGCATTTTGAAATAGCATACAATGAAAAAAAGGTGAAAATGGAAGCCAATTCTGCTTCGCTGTTCTACACAGATTCGGTTGATTATGGTTACTTATAGCTAATCCTAAATGCACCTAAAAATTCGTACTCACCTCTCTAATGGTTAGTGTGTGTGACATCATTTGTACGTTGACTTGTGATTGACTGGTTGGTAAATTATCGCTAGAACGTGACCTTACCATCTGCTTCGAACCACTAAGAACTGACTTACTCTTTAGTACCATTTCAGTCTTCAGAAAAATCCTAGATATGTAGGTTGAACTGTAAATAGAAGGAAAAAAAAACAAAATTTGTAGTCAATCCGCTAAATACAAACACTAGAACTATTTTGTAACAATTTCTGATAATTTTGTTCACAGTCGTGGTGCCAAAACACCTAAGTAACACTATTGTTGAATAAAAAAAAATATTGCAGTTTTTTCGTATTTTTTTCGAAAATAATTCGATGAGAGGTGCTCATCGCGATCATCCAGCACTGCATGATCGAGAGTATCCTGCGTTTTCCTCGAATGTAAAGATCCAGCTGGAATTCTGATAAAAATGTCTCTCGTGCGAGACGAACGGCGCACAAAACAAATCCACAAATGTTTCACTTGCAGATGTGCATAGTAATCTACTCTTCGGCATTAACGAACCGCATAGAGTGAAAGTCGGTTCGATTCTTGTTTTGTAAGAGAGCTTTTTTTTAATGTGAACAAACTAACAACCGAGATCTTATGTATACGAAACTGTCGTCTCCATTAGGGGGAAGAACAGAGAAAATTAGACATTGTTCGTTATTAATTGAAATTTCGACCACCAATATCTAAATTATCTTAAATATATAGTTTTATCTACTTGAATCGATCCGTCTGAATATTTTCAAGCAGTAGATGTAACGATATCGAAAATCTGTTTAAAATTCATTGAGCTGTAGATGTTCAAAACCTGCCCATTGATTATACAGTTTAATTTTCCGTATTTTGAATACGCACTCTTATATACGAAACAAAATGTCTTTACCTGTCATACGATAATGAAGAAACTATAATGATGATTATGTATATTTACTCACAGTTATGTGTTTAACTAACAAAGCCTTGGTATTACATTCCTGCAGGGTGGCAAGTGAATTGCCGATTTCAATTCTCCGGTTTCTTCCAGTTTTTCCCGGTTTGCGAGATAAGAATTCCCGGTTTTTGGAATAGGCTCAAATCGCCTCTGTTTATTTTTTTAAAATATTCTTTGAATTCAAGATTTAAACAGATATCCCACAGATAGCTCTTTTCAAAATGGGTGCCGCGTTTGCTCACTGTTGACCAAAAACGAGAACGTGTTGATGAGCAGTGTTTAACCATGTTTAAAAGTGAGCAGTGTTTGTTTAAACGTAACAAACCGAAATTTTTGCGTCGATATGTGACAATGGATGAAACATGGATTTATTGCTTCACTCCGGAATCAAAACGATCGTCATCTGAGTCATCAAGACAACGCACCGTGTCACAAGTCAACCGGAAATAGTGGTCACTTCATTTGGTCAGAGATAACTCAACCGGTTTTCACAAATTTGATTTCAAATGAAAAGCTATGGTCTGACCGACTGCTATTGTATTTTGCCTGGATCCGATTTCCGGTTCCGGAGATAATGGGTGAAGTGTTTTTAAAATCTGAAAAAGTCATTCCAGGCGATGAAGTAAATAACGCAACATTTCTACAAAATTTGGCTCAGAACTACTTCAATTTGTAAGTTCTACTAGTTTACACCCGAATAAACATTCTTGTTTTTAATAAAGTTTCAATAAAAATTTGTTTTGAAGCACACCACAGTAATATATATGAGAATATGAGAAAACAAACCCAATTTTTTTTCTATGATTCTGAATATCAATTCGGCGGAAACCGTTTCGCCGAATCACAATTCTTAAAGTTTATTTCGCTTCAAAAACCGTCAAATTCTGCCTATCTGACCTCATTGTCCCTTGTTTGGATCTAATGAAACCATAGAATCAAAATTTGGGTAATCCATGAAAAACGAGCAAACCTACACAGATGTGATTTATACGGTAGGTGGGTCTCCCAATACTGATAGTGACTTCCGACGACGGACTTTCACTGCCACCGATCACAAGCGACATTCGCGATTCACACCAATATCATCAATAGCTACTTGCGCATGCTGATCAATGACAGCCAAACTATCTTTTAATATTACATTGCCGTGGCCAATACGTGTCCCTCTGAACTCAAGCACTTTGTGCACCGAAATTGCGTGTATTTGCATACATCTCAAATACTTCCGACTAAAAATTTCAAGTATCTCTTGTCGCTGTTTCAGTTACTTTTCCGTTCACATGAGTTACTGCACCGATTCAAGAAGAGAGGGAATTACTCGGGTCAGTTCTGGCTGAAAAAAAAGAGGCTCTAGCCTTTGGGCACTCGGATCTGAAGAAAAAAATTCTGTCGTTATGTGCAAGGTTGCGAATCGATTCCAAGTATCAAGTGGTATGTAGTAAGCTGTTTTCTGTTTCTTTGGAAGAATTTTTACTTTTTCGGAAGGAACTTCTATCGTAGTTGCGAATACCCCTGGTGTTATATACTATTCGATTCAGCTCGACGAGATCGGAAAATGTTTGTATGTGAACTTTTCAAAGATTTTTCTCTGCGCTCAATTTCTCGAAGATGACTAAACCGATTCATTTGAAAGCTACTATTAGGTTGTAGACCAAGTTCAAAGATCAGATAGCTGTCACTTCAGGTTCCGAAGATATAGTAGTAGAAGTGACGTAACAGACAAAACGCATTTTTCCCATCTGCACTTTTTTTTTTCAGAAAGTGACCAAGAATTAAGTTCAAATATATTATTGCTGATACTTTTGGTTTCAGGAATGTTGCCGAATATGCGACATAAGCGTTGAAGCTTTTATTTGTGTACTACTAATCAAACTGAATAAATTTTTGAAAAAAAATCAGCCCAAATTCGTGTAAAAAATTATCCTAACGAAAAAACAACACATATAAAAAATACGGTTTGAATGACAAGAGAAAGGCATTATTACACCACTTTTTTACTATGCAACGAAATTTTTGAGCCGAATAGTGCTCTGGAAAAAGTGACACTTTTAGTTGACATAGAGAAGTATTTTTGAATTGCATCGGTCTTAAAAATATGTGCATTAGGGATTAAATACCTAGTGTACGTTGTTAGTATCTTGAATTTGACCTCAATGGGTTTCGGAAATGAGTCTCGGATATGACTATATCAGATCATTTTAATGTTCAAGTATAACCAACTTATTAGTTTAGTGAATAATTTGCCAGATCTCGAGTTCGAACCTGTAGATATCATCACTGTTTCTGATATTGTACCATGACCATTTCAGTGAACATGAATGGCACAGATCCTGGTTATCTGACGTGCTGATAGCTTGCCCCTTACCTAAGTGCTCTTATACTAAAAGCCGTCCGCAGTAGCTTGGTCGGCGAGACTGGGATGTTCTTGCAGAACTTGGGCAGGGCGTTGTCGATGTCATTCTTGATTGTGTCGGCGTCCCACTCGGAATTGGTGGCGGTCGCGTGCTTGTGGAATAGAATCAGTATCGCCAACGAAACGCGATAGAACACCTTGATGCCCTCGTGGAAGAAGCAGTCCATCACGCGCACCAGGTGCGGAAACGGAAGCCCACCCAGGACCCACCAGCACCAGTCCATGAAGACCCGCTCCGACTTCTGGCCCGGGCATAATCTCGTTAAATACAGCACTGCGGATTTCTGCGATCGGAAGAGAAGAAGTACAAGTTTAAGTTAGAACGTTTGGGACTCATTTTAAAAGAAACAGAAACTTACCGCATGTTTTTTGGCAATTTGCATCACAGTCTTCCAGGTGACTTCGTACAGTAGCTTTGTCTGTGTGATAAACACTTTATCCTTAGGTGCAACCAGACTCGCCATACAGTGGTAGCATTCCTCTTCTGAAAAATTGAAAGAAAAGTATGATGTTAGAGAATGTTTCTATGATGATTGTTGAAGAAAAAACAATACGAAATGGTAACGTTTTTGCCACTTATTTTATGGAACGCAGATACCCAGAACTTCATAAGCACACCCACCTACATCGCGAGCTTAAAAATGAAAAAATATGGTTGATAACTGAAGTACTCCTAAAACAATTACGGTATAAAACGTCTGAACACAGTAACTGAAGCCGATAAGAAGAGCAACAGCGATTGTGGTTTATTTGCTCCAAGTCTTCGTCATAAAAATGAAAGTTTTATTACCAATTCGTCCTGTCTCTTCCATTCCCATTCCGGAACAAAGGGTAGTTTTCCTGAAAATTTCAAGCACCCTTCAAGCAGCCCTGATAACGGAGCTAAAAATTGTCTGAAAAGTTATGTCATAATGCTGAGGCTGAGAGCTCTGAACTGTCTGTGGAGTTAGTGGAAAAGCATGTACTTGGAGTTCATTCTTTCAACAACAACAACTCTCAAGGTATGTACATTAAAACATAAGAAAGTATTTGAATGTCTCAACTTGTACCTCCGCTCTAAGCCAACATTTCTTCTCACTGCTTGTTTACTAAGCATAAAAGGCCATTACTTCCATGTAGGAAACGGGATCACAAAATTGATAATGGCTTATCAGCGTTCCTCTCGGTAGAATGGCGAATAAACAACTCGAAGCGTTAAACCCCGCTTGCCCTCGTCGAACCAGACGAAATGGATTTCGTGCCGGATTAATCGTGAATTTGTTTGAGAACTTCACGATCCATTAGTATTATATTACCTTTCTGAGAAATAGCTATGCGACACCCAACTGACACGGCATTAACAAACATTATTTAGACACATCATCAAAGGTGTGCTCTGCTCCATTCCACCGTTCAAGACCCTCATCAAGGTGAAAGATGCGTATCGCGACTGTGATTGGAGCGAATCCTTTCCGAGAAGACTCCCATTCGTGGCGTAATGAAGATTATCCTGTCGTCTTGAGTTTCGTGTAACGCGGGAACATTCTTCCACATTTACCATTGTGCGTTTATTTTTTTTATTTCTGTGAACGCTAACAGGCCTCTTGTGACTTTATTACGTCTACTACGTCTGCTGCTTCAGATAATGCTACTTTTGTGTGACGGTTCCGCATCGTGGTTCAAAATACACTGCGAAAAATGTTACGGCGTATTCCCCACTCGCTTCACCATTGCATTGTATAATATACAAAAAACAATTAACAGACGAGTAGCATAATTAATTTTTCGGATTCTGCAATTTAATTTAGTAATTTTGGTAACCTCAAGGTAGTCACTTAGGATTATTTATATTTTTAAAATTTTTTAACCATCTCAATGTTAAAATAAAATGCTACGAAATATCTTTCGCCATCGATTTGAAGCTTAATTATCTCTGGCGAAACGACAAAAGACAATATTTTGAATTATTTGTTGTTCGAAGCGTGAGTTTTTCAGAAAAAGCTAGGAGATATTTTTGAAAAGAGACACAAAAACTTTTTTGCTTCCGTAAAAAGTTAATTCCGAAAAGTGAACGCATGTTATCATTTTTACGTTTCGTTTTTGCCCCATCAGTTCTCTACTTGAGTGTCACGTCTGCTTAGCTATTCATGTAGGACTGAAAAGTGAACTAGCAGTTTAATATGAACTGCAAGAGCACCGATGAGTCGAAAACGAAATGTGAAAGTTTTTTAAAACAGTTTATACTCACCTTAACACAAAACGATGAGTATTTACTGAATCCCACAAAGAGAAAATATTTTATTATTTAATGAATTGCGACAAAAAACTAAAATGTGTCCTCCCAACAAGCAAATTATGCTGCGATGACCAGTTTGCAACCAGAAATATGTTTTCGTTGCAAACTGGTCTGCAATAAAGACTGTCCCAGAAAGTATGGACGCAACCAAAAACCGCTGCCATTCCGCAATGGTTCAGAATCAATGTCAATTTTTATGACTGCGTCCTGTTGTTTGCACTCTTCTCTAACCACTTGTGCAGTTGTTTATTCGTTTTCATTAGTTTGTTTCGAAATACGTGGACTTTCAGCAGAACAACGTCGAAAAATTGTGTACAAATGGTGCACAGAACGCCGACTGTCACTGAGAAAGATAGCAAAAATGGAAGAAGTAAGTGAAAAAGCCGTGCGGAATGAAAATGATTAAGACAGAGAGAAAGAAAACAAAAGCGCGGTTCCGGATATAAAATGAGAGTCTGTTCGAGAGGAAGGGAATGACAATGAGTTTGAGAATTGTAAAATAAAAATGATATTGAGAATGGAAGAAAATGGGGTATGGAAGCAAGAATGAAATTGAAAGTGAGGGAATGAAAATTGAAGTGAAAATGATACATATAGATAAAACGCCTACAGCATGAAACGCTTCGTAACGCCTATAACTTACAAAAAAGTAACACATGTAACTGGCAGTTAAATTTGAACTGCTTTAAGCACTGATGAGCCGAAGGCGAAACGCGAAGAAATAGAAACAAAATATGTGCTTTTTGCACAAACAAACAAAACCCCTAAATGTTCACATTCTGCGACGGCCAGTAATAAACCGTCATTCGTTTACGCCTGAGACATCAGAAATAATATAACACCTGTGTTATAATATTTAAGGGTTACATAAACAGTGCAAACTTTGCGTCTACTTAACGGTTTAAGTTGAACTGCTAGGCACGAGAACTGCTTTAAGCACTGATGAGCCGAAGGCGAAACGCGAAGAAATAAAAATAACACATGTAACGCCTATAACTTACTAAAGAAAAACGCATATAATGCTTCAAAACGCTTTTAAATAACACAAAAGTAACGCTTCGTAACGCTCCGTAACGCCTTTAACTTCCATAAAGGTCACGCTTCGTAACGCCTATAATTTACTAAAAAAGTATCGCTTCGTAACGCCTATGATTCACAAAAAAGTAACGCATGTAACGCTTTGTAACGCCTTTAACTTACACAAAAGTAACGCTTCGTAACGCCTATAATATACTAAAAAGTAACGCTTCGTAAAGCCAATGATTCACAAATAAGTTATGCATGTAACGCTTTGTAACGCCTATGACTTACATAAAAGTAACACATGTAACGCTTCGTAACGACTGTAATTTACAAAAAAAATTCCTTTGCCCGTTCCAGATGTATGTAATCAAATGAAAAAATGAAAGGTGATATGTGGTAGAAAAATACAGGAAGGTCGTAGTTGGGAATAAAAAGCTAGAGTTTCATGAAGAAACAAATAGAATAACGTTTGAAACAGCTTGTAACAAATATATTGATAATTTTTTAATATATGCCCTTTTCTCGCCATTATAAATTTTCATATGCTCTGTGTCATTACAAAAATCTAATGAAAATTTGTTTAGGTAATTTTTGAACTTATTATATTATATTATTATATGATACTATTTCGACTGTTATGACCATCAACTAAATTCATAATGTCTTTTCACTAAACGACAAAAAACAGATTAAGAAAAGGAAAATATGAGTAAAAGTGTGAAAAATATAAGCAAATCATAAGTAGGATTTCACCTTAAAACCACCTCCAATCCGTGGAAATGCTCTGCGCCGTTTGAGCTCACCGTAGAATGTGTTTGAATAGATTGCAGAAATCAACCCGAACAAACAGCACAAAACCGTTCACCAACACTGTGCACGGGCGAGAGACATTCTGATTTTGTCTTTAGAACTTTAGTCTAGGCTCATTTGTGTTCAATCAGATGTATGTCTCCCGCATCATCGTCGTTCGAACAATTGAACAATCGCTGTTTTCAATCATAGGAACCACAGCGTCTATCCTGTAAATTTGCCAAAGTAAAAAGAAAGTACGGGTGTAATGTCAGAGACATAACTGGATGTCGTGAATACGAATATGACACGCTTTATTTATGCTTCCGAATTCGAACTGTAGTTGATCGATTGTTTGAATTGTGCAACTTTCCCCTCTTTCATTACTAGAAATTTAAACGATGCGCCTAGACTCAATTACAGATTAGTTACATTAAACATTCTGAAACGCAATTAAATATTATGAAATAAGCAGTATAGTTCTTTATAATAAAAAATGGTGGCTCTGAAAAGAACTTTTTATAAAAGCGTTCGTGATGAAGAGTGACGAGTTGAGTTAGTTCAGCACGCAGACTCTGAATTCTAAACCCATATTCCGGAACTAAGCTCTGAAACTTGAAAACCGCCATGACTACCAGAATGGGTTGTATAGAGTACAGTAAAGTATATTTCCGCATGATTCTTTATGGTTCTAAAAAGAACCGAATAGAAGAAGTCTGGAATAAAGAACTGGACCCTGAGTTCAAGAACTAAATTTAGAATCAATAACAGACTCAGAATCCAGTTTGAATTCTAGAACTGCAATTTCGAAACTGAAATTAGTTCCGGAATACAGTTCTAGAATCCAGTTTCAGCACGCAGGCTCTGAATACTAAACCTATATTGCGGAACTAATATCTGAAATTTGAACTTCTCGTTACGACTACCGGAAAGCAAATGAGAGTTGCGACCTGAGCGATTGAGCTTTTAACCACGCAGAAGGTGCACTCTTCGTCGCTGCTGGTTGATGGTTTAACTCTCGCGATGGAAGTCTTCTCGCCTTGATGGCCAACAAGCGAATGAGTGTTGCTACCTGAGCGTTTGAGGTTTTAACCACGCAGAATGTGCACTTTCCGTCGCTGCTGGTTGAATGTTCAACTCCCACTACATCTGCTACCATCGAACGCACGAAAAGAAATGATCGATTTTCACCACGGTTCCCCTTTTATATGCATTCAGTTGAATATATGTGCCTGACTACCTCAAAATCGTCGTCCTTGCGCGAAAAACCCAAGCGAAAGTAAAGAGTTTTCCGCATTATTTTCAAATTTTGAGAAAACTTAATTTTTGAGTTGTTTGTGGTTATCTCACATTATTCAAAATATTATCCTAAATTCCTGATCATATTTTTGATGAAATGGTGAAAGAAATATGTTGCTACCATTAATACAAGTCTAGATATTCACGATTAAGTTCTGCCCATTCTTCCTTATGGCTAATTTTGAAAAGGCACCCCATAGTAAAGTAAGTCGTATTCACGACAAAAAAATGATTCAAAGGTCTCAAAGCTGAAACCTTGACTTTAAGGTCATCGTTTGGTACCTCATGCATGAATTTCTGAGATCCTCTCCGTCATCTTTCATCAGACCCTGACACCAAAAAGCCAAGATAATTACAAGCCTCGAACCATTATTCAATCACTCAATCAACTCAATACCAATCGCTCTTTTTTACCGTACCCGATGTACGATAGATAAAGCACAAAATTTAGCATACCGGGTTAACTTCTAATCTATTTCTTTTTTTCTTGTCTCTTCCAGAACTACCAGACTTTCGACCTGGAGTCGTGCTTCGCCAGCATCAGCCTGGAGAATCTGTGCGAACTATGCAAACACATCGACTCGTGGCTCGGCAGCGGCAAGGAGAAGATGCAATCAGGAAGTTCGGTGAGGATAACACCTTTAAGGATAAACCGAAAACGGGTCGAAAAAAAGGTCCTGCTAACTCTCAGTTGGATAAACGTATACTGAAGGCGTTCGAACAAACGAAGGAGGTTTCAGTTCGGGATGTGGCCAACAAAGTGGGCACTTCAAAGTCAAATGTTCTTCGTGCTAAAGAACGTTTGAAACAAGAAGCATCGATTAGGCCTAATTAGGAAATTTTAACTGCATAATCATGGACGACGGAACCTACGTGAAACTCGATTACAAATCCTTGCCGGGACCACAATATTATACGGTGCGAGAAGGGCAAGTGTTAAACCAGTCCGAGACATCGATTGAAGTCGAAAAATTTGATAAGAAAGCTATGGTCTGGCAAGCAATTTCTAGCTGCGGTAAGATATCGAAACCCTTCATGACCACTGCTTCAACGAACAGCGAAATATACATCAAGGAATGTTTACAAAAACGACTTCTACCCATGATTCGAAGCCACAAGGATCCTGTTGTCTTCTGGCCAGATCTTGCTTCTTGGCACTACTCGAAATCAACGGTAGAATGGTATACTACCAAAAATGTCACTTTCGCCCCAAAAGACATGAATCCACCAAATTGCCGTTTTTTTGAAATTTCGTCCTTCAAACGCTCTAATAACGCTATATAATAGTCACTGTTAATGGTTTTTCCCTTTTCAAGGTAGTCGATGAAAATTATACCATGCGAATCCCAAAATACAGACGCCATAACCTTACCGGCCGATTGTTGAGTCTTTCCACGATTTGGGTTCGGTTCATCGCGTGCAGTCCACTCAGCTGACTGTCGATTGGACTCCGGAGTGAAGTGATGGAGCCATGTTTCGTCCATTGTTATATATCGACGAAAAAAATCGGTTTTATTTCGATATAACAGCTCCAAATACTGCTCAGAATCATCAATTCGTTGTTGTTTTTGATCGATTGTGAGCTCACGCGGCACCCATTTTGCACAAAGCTTTCTCATATCCAAATATTCGTGAATAATATGTCCAACACGTTCCTTTGATATCTTTAGGGTGTGAGCTATCTCGATCAACTTCATTTTACGGTCATTGAAAATCATTTTGTGGATTTTTTTCACGTTTTCATCGGTAACAGCCTCTTTTGGACGTCCACTGCGTTCATCGTCTTCGGTACTCATATGACCAGTACGAAATTTTGCAAACCACTTACGAATTGTTGCTTCGCCCGGTGCAGAGTCTGGATAACACTCATCAAGCCATTTTTTGGTATCGGCGACACTTTTTTTCATCAAAAAGTAGTGTTTCATCAACACACGAAATTCCTTTTTTTCCATTTTTTTTCACAATAACAAAAGTAGCTTCACTCAAAATGCAATATCTCACAAACTAATAATCAGACAGCTGTCAAATTTATACACGTATCTTTTGAAGGTTGGTACTAACTGAAAATGGTATGGATTTAATTCTAGTGGCGCCCTCTCATAGAAACGATACGAACTTTTCAGCCGATCTGTTATATCGAATAAAATTTGAATATCTAACACTTGTGAATTATTTACAGCGAAATCAAAGTGCGTCCATACTTTCTGGGACAGTCTTTAGAAACAAATGATATTCGTGTGTATTTCATGTACAATCCAATTATTATTATTATTGAATTTTTAACGTTTTGATATGGATGTCAAATGACTGTAGCTTAGTTTACATTAAAAATTAACATTGTTGAAACTCCCATTAACATCTAAACGGAAATCGCGTGATCCGCGTGAGTGGAATGTACTTCAAACATGCTGCTAATGTGTCTAGTTTTCATCAGCAGCGTGACGCATATCGGTCATATCTTTAGCTGTCATCAAAGCATTATTACATATCCAACAAAATGATAACTACAACAATGCGATATAATTTCGGTTCATTTTCTGTTCGGTCATGCGTTCAAACAAAACGCGCTCTGATTCACTCATTCGGTCGACGTTCGCCAGCCCGCAGACTGGGTGGCGTTAAATATTCAAACTGGTTGAAATTAAAATCGCTCAAATTTGCATAATAACATCGCACTGAACCGAACACTCCGTGGATCACGCATCGCTGATTGGCTGCCGGTAAACAGGTGTGTCCTATGCATACGTGCGGGTCACAACATCTGCATCATCATCATCCCCGTCGTCACCGTCATACTGCTTGGTGTGTGGGTGTGCTGGTGACTGCTCGAAGTTACAAGTTAATGAGTTGTTACTGGACCGCATGTAGTCCGCGTCTCACCGGTCGGATAACGTCGCGTAGTTGATGTTGTTCTGACATGTTTGAACTCGTGATGTAGGGTTAACTGACAGGTTTATGACTGTTTGGAAGGAAAATTTTCTGCGTTGGGATCACCGTGTAACGAGATGATTTGTTGTTTTTTTCCGCATTTCATTTCGTTTGAAGTCATGTTTTTTATTAGTTCAGGTTGAAGCTAGAAAAAAAATGACTGTACTTTTCCTTCGGTTCAGTTGTTCACTGATTAGAAGCTGCAAAACTTCATTGACATGAAAGGTCAAATTCAAGTTAGCTAAAGAAACCGGCTCATCAGAATAACAACACGAGCAAAATTATCGATTATAAAATTTCACATTTAAAAATGCTGACGCTGAGCACGCGTTAATTTAGCTTCATCCGCAAAAAAATATGTGCACATTTAGTAGACAAATAAAATCAAGCATCCTTTTTTCCGCGTTTTCTTTATTCGCCATCTTCTGTACGACTTTACGACCATGCTCGTCCAGTTTCCGCCACTTCGCCACCCAAATCGACCATGTAAAAATGCTTCTCACTGCTACTGCTACGTTAAAAGCTGCGGTCGATCCGAAACAACAGCAGTAGGTTCCATATTTAGTACCGGCTGCTCGAATCATCATAAAAAACCCAAGTACTTTGCCAGTATTGTACCATCCTTCCCGTTCGCAGCGCAATTTTTTCTACGTGAAAGGCGTTCTGTGCAAGTTGAAAACGAACAGCAGAAATGAAAATAATTACCATTCACTTCTGGGAGTGACACCTTCGAAGAACAGCTCCGTTTGCTGGTATGCGGACAGAAAAGTATTCAATTTTTTTCGAACTGTTGACGTAAGATTACACAACTGTTGTCAAAATCTCGATGAAAATTTTTGTTTCCAATATTTAAGGAATTATTTCTTGTGTTATATTTATGTACAACACAAGAAATAGTTCCTAAATGTCTACGCTACGCAGCATATTCTGTGCAATACTTGCACAATCTTCTTACTAACTAGCATTCACTCTTTTTTCGAATCCTTGTCGACCCTGTTTCCGGAGTTTGCTCTTCATAATCGCCCTGAATTGTTATACTGGGCAGAGTTCTGTCGAGTTTGGTGGATTTGTCTTCTTCAGCTCAAAACCAACATCGTTGGCTTCGTACCCCTATATCACCGGTCCCGCGTAATGGCATGATGCCAAATTCGACTAAAGCAGAGTGTCGCCTTCGTGGGACCATAAGAAGGGCAGCAGGTGCTTCGGGAGGCATTCTTTTTTATATGTTTTGTCGATGATGGTTCCGATGTCTCTAAGTACAGTTGGCTGAATTTGCCGCACCTGCAGATCGCCTGCCACACCAAGTACTTCTTTGCAAGTTTGTTGACCTTCTTCTTTCAGAACATTCTGGAGAAACTTGCCGACGAAAAACTCCAAGCCGGAGATCTGCTTGGCGATCGCTTTAATGTAAGTCACTTCCTTTATTGCGATGCATTTCTGCTGCTCCAAACATTCACGGTACAGCTTCTGGACCGGGATTGTGCCACCGTATTCTGTTTATCGGTTCGGTTAAGTTCCTTTTTCAACTTTGGATGCATGAAATTTTGCCCACTTCATTGTCTGTCGGACAAACCAGACGGAAGAACTGACTTTCTACAACGTAAAATTGTGTGGTTTGAAAATTACATGGCTTCAAATCGAATTGAATAAAAATCAAAAGATCGACAACTACAGCGCGATTTGAAAAACATTAGATCACAAAGCACGCCAGTTAGTCGACTGAGCCACAGACGCACATATCAGCTTAATGAATAATTGATACATATAAATCCAAACAGTAGGACTTGGTAGCGAAGTGCAAACCAAACTAGGAGCCAGTAAAATTCTGTTCAGAAATTAAAATATCGCATAGTTCTTTGGAAATATGTTGATGGTTCTAAAAAGAACCGACTCGAAGATTTCAGGAATTAGGGACTGGACCTGATTTCAAGAACTAAATTCAGAACTTAGAACAGGTTCAGAATTCAATTGCAATTTAGTTTTTGAACTAGTTTCGAAACTGAATTCAGTTCCGGAATCCAGTACCAACATGCAGGTTCTGAATTCTAAACTAAACTAAATTCTCCTCCCGACGATAGAAGTCCAAATAAATACAAGAACTTTCGAAGTCCAAATGAAAGCACGACCTGAGCGTTTCACGCTTTATATCAGGTGTACAACTTTGCTTCTGCCGTTTTCCGATAGGTAGCTGTACCGGCTGAGGCTGGTTAAAATACATAGATGCCTTTAAAGTGAGTGTGTACAGTGCCTAACGAATTGTCATCGCCGTTTCAGTGACAGTTGTTCTTGTTTTCGTATTATTCAGGCTCGAAAATGTCTGTTTATGTGCCCAATTCTCGCCATTTGCGGGAAGTTTTACTTTTCTGTTACAATTAAAAAAAAATGCAACTGAAGCGCATCGAATGCTTTCAGAAACTTACGGTGATGCTGCTCTGAGTAAAAGAACGTGTCGGGAGTGGTTTCAACGTTTTAAAAATGGTGATTTCGATGTCGAAGACAAACATGATGGTGGAAGAGAGAAAACCTTCAAAGATGAATAACAATTTACTACGAGCTCATAAAACCGGGTGAAACCATCACAGGAGATCGCTACCGAACGCAACTGATGCGCCTTAGTCGCGCGCTAAAAGAAAAGCGGCCACAGTATCAAGAGCGACATGACAAAGTCGTCCTCCAACACGACAATGCTCGGCCTCACGTCGCAAAAGTGGTCAAACAGTACCTGGAAACGCTGAAATGGGAAGTCTTGCCCCACCCATCGTATTCTCCAGATGTCGCCCCTTCTGACTTCCACCTATTCCCTTCGATGGCACACGGCCTGGCAAATCAACATTTTCAATCCTTCGAAGAGTTGGAAAAATGGATTGCTGCATGGATAGCGTCAAAAAAGGACTCCTTTTTTCGAGCTGGGATCCGAAAATTTCCGGAAAGATGGGAGAAAGTTGTCGTTAGCGACGGACAATACTTTGAATAATACATCTGTAAGCACTTTTTCGAAATAATGCTTTAAATTTTGGAAAAAAAAACGGCGGAAGCAAAGTTGTACACCTAATACTTGGCTTGTTTCTACTGATGTTGGTGGGAGAACCTCATCTCGACATTCAGTTCTGTCTGAAGCACTAGAAGAAATGAACGATTTTCAATCAAAGTTTACCTTTTATACTCGTCCAGTAGATGATCGGAACTGATATGTGCTTAACTATCTCTAAACAGTCGTCCGAGTGCGAAAAAGTCAAGCAAGCGTGATAAATTTTCCTCATTATTTCCAAAAGTTGAAGAAAACTTTGTTTTTCAATTATTTATGGTTTTCTAACGCTGTTGAAAATTTAATCACAAATTCCTGAACATATTTCCGATAACTTGTAGAAAGAATTATGTTGTTGGGTTCAGTACATCAAGAGATATTTGCGATTAAGTTCTGCCCGTTCTTGTACAGAGTAAATTTTGAAAAGGTGCCCCATAGTAAAGTAAGTCGTATTCACGACTGTTTAAATCCATTTGATGCAAACAACTCATTTAGGTGGGGCTGGTCGAAGGAATTGGTGATTTCGGAACAAGATGTGCTCTGTATACGAAATAGGTCATCGGAATTCGATTGAGTCAACACCTCCCTTAGTCCTGGACTAAAGTTATTTGCATGTATAAACAAAGCACATGGAAACATAATTTTTCTTTAAACTGCTGCCAGACAGTGAGGCTTGGATGGTTTAAACACACACACATCCATGAATAAATTGGGTTAAAAAATTTGATCATTTTCAAAAATTAATCTAGATTAATTTTGGAAAACCAAAGTAAATATACAAAGCGGCTTTTTCAGACAGTTTATATGTACGACTTTATGTTCCATTGAAATCTGAGAGGATGCGGCCAACTTCGATTACAATTTGGCGCAAAATGCGTCTATATGGTGATTTCATTTTTGATCTACTTTTTTGCAATCAAATTCTAACCCTAAACAATATATTTTTCCGAACTTTTTGTGACGACACAGTCAAAAGCTTTTTATTATTATCAATGGTGCATCAAAGTATCGTACGATGAATATTATGATGTTATATTTCCAGGAAGAAATAATCAAAAATACGAAAATGACTGGATTATCTGATATCATAAAATCGAGTCGTAGACGAAACGTAAAGAATAGTAAAGAAAACGGTTGTGTGCCCGTAACACAAAAACGGCTTTTTGTCAAACTTCTAAATAACCAAAATCTGTGATCGGCCAGTTCAGTCACCTATTCGTTTCCTTCGGGACGTCAGAAAATACATTGCGCTTCGGCGCAACATAAAAAAGTGTTGCGCAAGTTGAATTGTTTAAATTTGCACTAAGTAGTTCAATTTGAACAGCTTTGCACTGCCGAGTCGAAGACGAAACGTAAAGAATAGTGAAAGTTCATTAGTTAGATAATAGTTTTCCTCACGTAACACGGGGAGGGAATATCTGTTTTCACTTTTTGGGGACTCTTTGAAGTGGAATACGCGATTTTTTGTAATAAAATTCCACCATTTTATTGTTGTGAAAAAGAATTATTACCCAACTTTAAAAAAATCTCTAGTGCTGCGTCGTAAAATATGTACAAAATTACTGTTCAAAATTTAGAAAAGAGCAGTAGTTATGATTTTTAAAACGTATAAGGGCGTTTGTACTTCCGTTGAAATTTATATAAATAGAACTAGAGAGCATGTTTAGACCTCATACAGAAGGTGAAACATCTATCAGGTAACAATAGAGCGCTCGGGTTGGATATGTATGAAAATTCGACAGCTATGAGAATATTTCGTCAATTTTGCTGTAATCGACTTGAAATTTTTACACAACGTTCTAGAAATAGTATGCATTCAAAACACAGATAAAAAAGCAAAATAAAATGATACCTAGCGATTTAAGCCACATTTTGATCTTCGTGATTTTGAAACGGTTCCTTGCAATCCCGATCAACAAGAGAGAACAAAATTGTATCTGGGGTTGTTTTGTTTTTTCTATCTAAATTAGTCATAATTTTGGCCTCGTTAATAGTTAAAATATCAAAAATAATAACTCAATTTAACCTAGGTGATAGCAAAATTGTTACAAACCTTGACATGTAAATATCAATATTATATCAAAATTTGTTACAAATTTAGTACGACTTTTCAGCTGTTATTACTCATTTTTTGGGGGGAAAGGCTTTACCGTTCAAATCCAAAAATAACTTGCGTGAAGTAATATGAAATTGCATACCTTTAGGCGATTTTATTTGCCATAAAAAAGTCATGCGCAGAGTTAAGCGACTGGTTCCGAACCGTGAAGTTTTGAGTTGCCTACATACGCTACGATTGCATCGCGGCATGAGAACCAACTGAGGTTGGAAGGTTATATTGGCATCATATAACCTAGTGTAAGTGTTGCTGCAAAAATAATCTATCGCTCTCCACCTCTTTCGTCGTTTCCTTCCAACCGGTTTATGAATGACAAAGGGGCTATTTTAGAACTATGAGCAAGCTTTTTTTTGGTACTGAAGAATAGTTGTAAATGAACGGAAATGACTAAATTCAGTGAAACAAAACTACCTTATAGAATCTGAGGAAATTAACTAATGAATGATAGTTTTTCAGTTTTTTCTTCTTCGTACCAAGGTCGACTTTCAAATAACATTCGAATCAGATTGCTCGTTCAGTTGAAGTAGTGAATTATCTGTACGTATATGTGTGTCTATTGGCGGGTATATTTAATTAAAATGTGCATTTAATTTTTCTCGGATATGGCTGAATCGATTTTCGTAGTAAAAAATCAGAAGAAGTGTATATAATATCGCTTCGAATAGCTAGTTTTTATGATTGATGATCAACCAATTGCTTATTAGTCACATTTGTTTGCGATATTCGCAGCCAGAAGCCCCGAAAGTAATGTTCAAAAACCAACAAAATTGAACTTTCATTCAGGTTTGATTGTTTGATATCTACCTAGGTTGACTCACAGAAAAAATGATTCAAATGGAATGTCTCATAATGCGGGTCGGGTGCTGTAAACTCTACATTGCAAATTTCGATCAAAATCCGTAATCAAAATACTATGAAATGAGACTATCATAAATTTATCAGATATGGATAGATTGAACTTTTCAAATCAAAAGTATTATGGTGCGATAAATCGTTTTTGTCTGATTCATGAATTTAAAAATGTTCATGCAATGAACGGGAAAAATGCGATATCTGTAATTTTCAGATTTTAATAATTGATGACCTAATCAACTCATTTCGATTTTACTGATTTTGGATCTATTTCCAGTACATCCGGGGTCCGGTAAAACTAAAATCGCTATTTTCAGTCTGCAACTAAAATACCTATGAATCGAAAAAGTATTGAGCTGAGTTTAGATTTGGTTTTGAGCTCAGTTTAGATTTTTTTTTTTCGTTTATTGCAGCGTCACTTTTGAAAACGTTTTGAAGTTTTTGCCACTTAACAGTGTGTTATCGGAAGCAAAAATTGGTCACCGATAAAATTGAAGAATTCAAGCATTCATTTGACTTCAAACTTGTGAAAATCATATCTGAGGAAACATTGCAGAATTCAATGAACTGATTATTCGAGTGTTAAAGCTTTTGCCTTGCCTTTCTTTGTTCGAAAGAGAAAAAGCGCAAAATAATCTTGAAACATTTATTTTCAATTTAAAATTAATATTTGAATAAAACGCTTAGTTTTGTAATGTAACATTCCATTCAATTACCTGCTCCAAATATGTGCATGAAAATAAATGTAAATTCACCGAATATTTTTATCTGTGTATGGGACCATAATAACTTTCGTTTGAATCTAATTTTGTGGAATTCGGTTGTTTCTCGGTTCAAGCCGCGCTGTTGCTATCGATCTTTTGTTTTTTATTTCATTCAATTTAAACTCAAGTAATTTTCAAATCACACAATTTTACATGTTCCCGAATATAAATTTGTGTGAAATACGATGCTCCTTAATGTGCATTTTATAGAACGTAAAATTGCAAGATTTCTTCGAACTTTGAGACTAAAATCGGAAGTAAGTGTGTGTGTGTGTTTGTAAACGTAAATGTTGAATGTGAATAAAATTTACTTCTACACACTGTTGGTACAACTTCCAATTTATATGCACTCACTCTGATCAGAATATTTCAAAAGGTAGAGCAATTGAATAAAGCAATTCGCCGAACCCCCGAAACTCAAATTAGGCATTTGATTTATTCACTAATTCAATTTATTTCACCGTGAGAATCCATCGCTTGCTTGCATTCATTTGAATCTAATTTCTCTTCTAGCACAACTGGTCCTCGTGGATTTGCTACGACGATGGAGTTTTTGCCTAGGGGTGATAATCTTCGGACCGTCATTTACTGAAGCTGTCCACCGTGTAATTGAAAAGGTTTCTTCTGAAATACAGTACAACTAGGACATGACGCTTCTAGCTATGATTAACGAGAAGATGTTCACTTGAAATTGTTTGCATTGCTCAATATGATTTCTATCTTCTGAAAATCACGCTCTAAATCAAAACCAAAAACGAAAATCAAAATAAATTGTGTTTCTGTCCAAACACCATAGACAGTTATTATACTGATGTTTTGCGACCCTGTCACAACCCTTTTACGTGCCATCAATTTTGCACATGGATCGCCAAAAAATTTATCGTTTCCCTCGAGAGGGGCGGACCATCTGACTCGGTTGGTTGAGATTTATTAATTTTTTTGTTATAAATATCCTCTGCCCCACCCGAGCTCGCAAATCATATGTTGAAATAATGAAGTCGTATTCGGGCGTGGAAAAATTTACTTGTCCATGCACTGAACAGCTCAAACACGAAATATAGACCGGCGGTTTGGCAAGCACAATCCAAACGAACAAATTAAAAATTTGTTATTTGCCATAATAAATGTCCGAAGAATTTGGATTAGATCCAATCATCTTGAGCTCGATGGGGACGCTTGATAGCTGAAAATCGTCCGACTGGGAACGCACGGTTTTCCGTGTGGCGTTGGTAGTTGACTTTCCGCGCGAAGGTCACCGCAGATACCAGGGTCTGGTCATTAATCATCCTTCTGGCCTGGTATCGCGCTTGGGGCGAATACTAATGCCGCCTGTCTGGGGAGAGGCTAAAACTTTTGACAATAAATTTGCGCCGATAACTGGTATTCACGGTCTGAGAAAAAAAAAACATTGAAGAACCGAGTAAATGTAAACAAAGTGTGGGTTCGAATTGCTGGCTTCCATTTCCTGCTGTGCGGGATCTATGAAAGTTACCCACGGCGAACAGATCGCGCAGGGTTTGGTTGATATGCAAAGTGGTTGATTGAGTTCCCGAGTAAAGTTTTCGAGATTTATCATCGTAATTTGTTAATGGAATTTTTTCCTCATACGCGCGGACTTAAAAGCATTAAGCTTGGACTTCAACTGTTGATGACTCCTATAGATTATTTACAGTACATCTCATTCATCGTAGCTCCAACATTTATCTCATATACCAAAAACCATTAGCATGAGTGAGAGCTGATATATCTACTCGATTCATGAGCTCAAACTTTTTCGTGACTTATATGCGAATCGAAGATACTGTATCGGATTATATTATAACCTGACGCAAAGTATTACGAAAAAAGTGGTGATTCTACTAATGAGATGGCTATACCATTAAACCCCATAACCGTATTATTTAAGGCTAGCCTTAATTTTAAACATTTTTTTTCAGAAATATAGAGAAAGCGCTACCGTTCGAATGTTTCGACATCTTAAAAAAAGACCCTTTGCAAAATGTGAGTTAGCTCGAACATGGTTGAGGGAGATGTACCAATTAACCATGTGCCAGTTTGAAAAAAAAATCTCATACGAAACAAAAACCCGAATAATATTGGGAGCTACTTTTCATAAATATTAAATTCCCAACTGAATTCAATTTTTTTCAAGTTTTTTCAAATCCCAAAGTCGATCAAAAAAAATCGAGAGCAGATCAAGATCTGAGCGGTTCATGCATTTCTGAGACATCCAGGGTTGTCTCGAGATACAAAACGCGTGAAACCCGCGCGAATCTCTGAACAGAAAAACTAGCGATTATCGATCTAAACTCAGAACTGAATTGCGCAAAATGCACATGAAGTTGTTTGTGAACAGAAATTCATTCATAAATCATACAATAAAATACTAACGTTTAACGTTTGTCAGACATAACTAATCTGTACTAAATCTAGTATCTATTCGATTGTATTATATATAATCTATTCGAATGAAACCCTGATCCTCTTGCTCGGTAAGCATTTCCTTTTTTTGTTAGGTACATTATACAATTGATCTGATTTGATCTTTTTAATAAATATTCTGGAGCTCGGTTGTAAAACGGGAAGCCGTTTTTAACTCGATTTATTTTCTCCGTCTATTGCTCGTCAGCAGAGATATTTTGATTAAGGTTTTATAAAAAAAAAGTCTTGGCATTACATTCCTTTTGTGGAATTTGGCTTTTCTGTCTCCACAGACTTCGCAGCCGATTCTTAGCGTACAAAATCATTGCAAGGCCAAAACGATAATCTTGATAAAATATAAAAAAAAAGGTTTTATCAACTTTATCGTTTTGGGAGACGGAAATAGAATAAATTCCATATTTTCTCAAACACGTACAACGGGTTAGAAAGTTTTGCTGATCTAGTTTAAAACCCTGAAAATCGAAATAAATAATAATTTTAGCGTTCACCGTACAGCTTTTGTTGGTTGAGACAGACTGTAGAATTTTGTTCCAAATGATTTTCGTACGTTTAACTTGATATCCCGAAAACCAATGAATCCAACGGAACAATATCTTAGCAATCAGTTATATAAATTAGGTAACACATGAGAAATTGGAATTATTCGATTCATATTTTTTTGTATCGAACTTGTCGTGACAGAGATTATCGCATTTGAAATTCTAAATCAACTTAGCTACACAACTACATATAGCGCTAGGGATCGGGATAATTTGAGTTCTATTACTCCAATCTTCATCAAAATTTGGGAATACATTTTAGAGAGTATGTTCTTTGATATTATGCAACACAAAATTTTAATGTTTTCGACCAAGAGAAAGGTATATAACTCCTTGAATGTCAATTGACACTAACCGAGCCCACAAAACTTCGTACTAAACAAGCTGTTTTGATACTAGGGACTAGTGAAAGATGATGTGAATTATGCGGGAAATACGCGTTATTTTGTCTGAGTAAATCTTAACATGAGATTTTTTTTTACTGGTGGTTAGTAAAATTAAAATTATGATGTGTACGTGCAGTTGATTGTATACTAGTATTACATATTATCGTGTACATGATCATCGGATGGCAACACTAGAATAAAGTTTTATGAATTTGTCTGGAACCGTTAATATTTTATTTTTGTTCAACCTCCATACCGTCTCTCTATCATCTTCATTTGAACCCGGTCGTCCTTTTCCTTTTTTTCTGTCTTCCACTATCCATTTTTTTTAAATAACTAACTAGATCTATATGCCGATTCTAACCTCGTCCTTTTTTCTGTCTTCCACCATCTTTTAGATAACTAATTAGATCTACATGCTGATTCTATCCCCGTCGTTCGTTTACGCTCGTTTAGCACCCCCTCCCCCAACCCTTGTATTCCATTTACCTAACCACTTTGCTCCTCTCTCTCACCTTTTAAGTAAGAGCACTATTACTGACCTGTTATGCTTGGTGTCATCAACTAGTTGTAGTGTTATAAATTCAGTTTTAATTGTTAGTTTTAATTGTAGTGTTAAGCCTAAATGAACCTGTTGGATCATTGTAATCTGTTGATACAAATGATGAGGAGGTTTTATGCCTGCTGGAGAGAGAGATTGCCAAATTTCATGTCTACCGGGCTTTTCTCTGCTCTCAAATAAATAAATAAATAAAACCTGTTTTAATGCACCTAGTGGTGTAATGATGCCTTTCTCATGTATATAATATTGTGGTATTCTATTCAAAATTTTTCTCTTCGATTTTGAAAGAGATTGTTTGTGTATAACATACAGAAAAAAAACAGTGCTTTGATTACGTAGGTCATCCTTAAGCAAACGAAGTGGGTTCACTATTATATGCACTTCCGGCACCGGAACCCGAGAACCGGTATAATCAAAGTCGGTTCGTACGGCCACCAACTAACATGACGTACAAACTCTACTAGTACGCACTCTTAATTACGATTTAAATGTTTGTTGCATCCGAAAATATGCAGTAATTTTTGGTAGGACCATAAGACCTTGCAATTGACCCTAAGATTGGGAATAACGGTTTAGAGTCCAGTTTATAACATTTTTTACCCTATAACTCCGGAACCGGAAGTCGGATCTGAATGAAATTCAGCAATTCCGTATGGGACCGGAAGACCTTTCATTTGAATCTAAGTTTGCCAAAATCGGTCAAGCCATTTCCGAGAAAACCTAGTGAGATTATTTGACACATACACACACACATACACACACACACACACACATAGCTCAGCTCGATGAACTGAGTCGAATGGTATATGACATTTGGCCAATTTTCACTAGTCGGCTTTTCAAGTGATTGGATAACCTTTCTATATGAGAAAGGCACAAAATTAGTACGACAGGATAAAATAAAGAAAAAAATTGTTAACCTGCAGAAATACACACGGTACGAATTACAATAATTTCAGTCGGAGAAAATAATAAAAAAGTTCTTCAATAATTTATTTACTGATGTAACTACAACTTAGAGTTATTTATGGGTACTTTATATTACTTAAAATTGTATCATAAATTTCTGTTCATAGTTGCGATAGCGTGGAGAAAAAATTATCTTGTGGTGTAAAATACAACGAGGAAGGTAAATTTTGAAAAGTCGTATCAACGACAAAAGCAAAAAAAATTATATATGAGTAAGTGGTAGTATCCCCGACAGCCGACTGTCTAAAATTTTACGAATTTCGTTAATTAATTGTTTTTTACATGAGATCGTATTGTTTACCGAAGCATATCCGGATTTCCTTACTTTCTCGTGAAACTCATAGATTAAGAAAAAAACTCGCAATCTCTGGAAACAAAGTGTTTCGGACTAACATTCCTTTCATGCATTAGTAGTACAGCTTTTGGTAATGATCGACGTTATTTTCAACATATGATGAATGATTTGTTTCTCCCAAGCGCCGTTTGTGGGTTAACAGTGCGTTTTCACTATTTTGGTCAATCACGAAGTGCAACTACGGACAGCTTAAAATGTCAACATATTATATAACAAAATTGTTCATATTTAACCTAAATCAGACAATCCGAATTTTTTTGTATGTTCTTGTAAAAATATTGGACTTCCATTTCCTCAGCCTAATAAAAACAATCTGCGAGAAGTCTGCGCTACTGCATCAAAACTAGGTCAGAAAACGCGCCAAATCCGCGCGACCGTAACAACCCTGCAATGTGTGATAACAGCAGTGACGATTGTGTGATCTCAAGCACTATATATTAAAGGTGCTCAAACCTTTGATTGACTTTCAACGATTTGTGTTTTAGTCTATGTTAAGATGTAGAGTCGTCTTGAGTTAGTTTTAAATATGATCAGTATCTAACGGGGAAAACAGATTAGGAGTTAGCTACTAAGCAATTCCAGAACTGCTTAGCAGATCATCAGACTCGACCTTCTCCGATTTGGATGAAACTTTGCACATGGCTTCTGTATGGCAAACCATAAGTTTTGCACTGATGGCAATCCGACTCACGACTGATTGTTAAAAAGGGTGTATGTATTTTTGCATTTCACAAAAATTGTCTTTTTCCAATCGTTGTAACTCGGAAACCGTTAATTGTACAAAAATGCCGTTCAGGAAGAAGTTGTAGGGAATCGATTGGGCACTCTAAAAAAATATACACTGAAACAAATTTTTGATTTTTTTCTCAATAATTACAAAATAATCCGAAAAAGTTAAATAAAAAAAAATCAGAGTTTCAACGAGAACTTGAAATTTCGAATATATCCGTAAATTGTTTTAGCTGTAACTTCTTCATTTTTCAAAAGGCACGGATGGAAGAGCCATCAATCTGTAGGTTTTAATAACAGCTTTAAAATAAAAATTATCAAAAACAACCTTTTAGCATCACACTTTTCATTCCGACAAGGCGGACGCCTGTGTTATTTCAGTAATAGGAAGTTTGTTGGTAATCTTTAAATGTTCGAGATGCTAATGCAGTTATAAAATAAACGTTAAAAGTAGGTTTACATTTTGTGAATGTTAAGAAATAACCTTTTAGCACCGGTAACTAGTCAATCCAGTACTTTTGTTCCAAAAATGCTTTCATCTTGTAACAAACTATAGCAACTGCAGCCAATGTACAGCAAGGGGCATCTACAGAAATTAACATCGACCTTAAGACTGCGGAAAATAAGGAAAACGAGAAGCAAACGGAACCTACCCACAAACAACAATACTTTTCCCAACAACACCGACGATGTGGCAATGGATGATAAGACGAGCCACGAACAGAGTGACCCTCAATCCTCGTTGGATGGAAATGGGAGCTCCTCGCCCCTAAGAAAGAGAGTGACAACGAGATCCATGAAATAAAAAAATATTTTGGCAACCAAAAAAATAGACTCAATCGGCCACGTAAAGCTTGTATGCGAATAGACCTAAATAAAATTTTTGATGAAAGAAACGCTTTGATTACCGAATGTTTGGGATTTGATTTAGTTTTTTGTCGTGAATACGACTTACTTTACTATGGGGCGCCTTTTCAAAATTAGCCATATGGAAGAATGGGCAGAACTTAATCGTGAATATCTCGACTTGTATTAATGGTAGCAACATAATTCTTTCACCATTTCATCAAAAATATGATCAGGAATTCAGGATAATATTTTGAACAGTGTGCGATAACCACAAACAACTCAAAAATTAAGTTTTCTTAAAATTTGAAAACAACGCGGAAAACACCTTACTTTCGCTTGGGTTTTTCGCGCAAAGACGACGATTTTGAGGTAGTCAGGCACATATCTTCAACTGAATGCGTATAAAAGGGGAACCGTGGTCGAAAATCGATCATTCGTCATCTAACACTCGATGTGGATAGACGAATAACCTACTACGACTAATTTCGATTTTGTTTTATTTTTTATTCGCAGTTGTCTACCTACCCAAGCTATGGGTAAAAACCGCCATAGATCCGAGAAGGATCCAAAGGATGCTAAGCGTCTGAAGCCAAGTGATGTACAGGTAAACGACCGTTTGCTGAGTAAAAACCAATATGCTGATCTGCCAGTTGATGTCGAAGAGGAACTGCCGAAGAAGGAAAAAATGCCGCCTTTCTACCTGAAGGGCTTCCCACCAACTCTACGCTCGGATTTCAACACACTGACAGCAAAGGACTACAGGCAACAATCCGTTTATGTACTGAAGGCTACAAAATAACTGTTCCGGCTTTGAACCACTACAAAGGAGTGGAATGTTATCTGAAGCAGACAAAAGCGGAATACTTCACACACGATATTGCCGCCAACAAACCTATGAAGGTTGTACTTCGAGGACTACCCGACATGATGGAAGCCGAACTAAAGCAGGCACTGTCGGAGGCTGGACTAAAGCCTTTGATGGTGTTCAAAATGAAGCGACATAATACGGACAAAAAGTTTAGAGATCAACTGTACCTGGAGAAGGGCTCCATCACCATGAGTCAACTGAAAACGATTAAATCGTTATTTCACATAATCATCGAATGGCAAAAGTATAAACCGGTACATCGGGATGTCACACAGTGCACGAACTGTTTGAACTACGGCCATGGAGCGAGGAATTGCCACATGAAAAGTCGGTGCGGGAAATGTGCCGAACCACACAATACCAACGATTGCCTACTAGATGACATCGCTGTAAAATGTGTGAACTGTGATGGCGACCATCCATCTACTAGCAAATCGTGTCCCAAACGTGCTGAGTTCACAAAAATTCGACAACAGGCATCCCGTAAACAATCAACGCACAAGAATGTTCCACAGAAGGATGAAATTAATTTCCCACGGCTCCCACCGAAGAGGGATATTCCGAATTTGCCGCCACTTCCTCGCAGCAATCCAAAGACTTCAGCCTCTGGATCTCAAAAAGAATCTTCCTCAAGAATCCCTCCTGGATGGGGCAATAATCAACCACAAGCAAAGGATGACTCTGGTGATTTATTCTCTGCTGAACAACTGATCGTCATTTTTGAAACAATGACAACAAAACTACGAAACTGCAGAACGCGGTTAGATCAAATCAACGCCTTAGGCAAATTCATCATCGAATATGCAATATAATGAGTTGGTTATAGTAAATTGGAATGCTTGCTCACTCAGGAGCAAAACTGCTGAATTGTCCGACTTTCTTCAAGAGAAGAATGCCGATATTGCTATTTTAACTGAAACTCATCTTAAACCTGAAATTTCTATTTTTATTTCCAATTACAGGATTCACAGGCTCGACAGGGCAACTACCAGAGGAGGGGGAGTTGCCATTGCCATTAAACGATCCATTCAGCACAGGCTTCTGTCAGCCTTTAAATTGCAACTCATAGAAGCCATCGGAATTGAGATTACAACGACGATGGGACATCATCATCATTGCAGCGTACTGCCCCAAACAAACCAATCTTCGAGATGGTACGTGTGCATCATTGAAGCGAGATCTGGCTATGCTCACTCGACGACAGAACAAATTCATCATTGCTGGGGACCTGAACGCACGGCATGAGCTGTGGGGAAACAGAAGACAGAATCGAAACGGATTCGTACTTGCCGAAGATTACGAAGCTGGACAATACAACATCTTCGCACCGGATCAACCAACGCGACTTTCCAGATCGGGTTCATTCCATTTTGGATATATTCATCAGCAACATTGCCATAGAAAGCTCTCCGGTTGTCTTTTACGAGCTCTCTTCGGATCACTTTCCAGTAATATTGACGTTGGGATCTTCACCAGAAACAGTGCCTATTCAACCTCGGAGGAACTATTATCGCACCGATTGGGTCCAATTTCAACAAATCGCCGACCAACTTATTAATATCGATCTGCCACTTGATTCCCCGATGGAAATCGATGCAGCCCTATCTTCCTTCCAGCATTCAATCACAGTCGCTCGTGATAGGACGGTTGCAGTACAACATATGCCGAGTTCCTCTCTTCAAATCGACAGTGTCACCAAGAAACTCATCCGACTTCGGAATATCTACCGGAGGCAGTATCAACGAACTGGCATCCTAGATAGGAAGACTACTTATAACAACTTAACTAGGATAATCCAGGAAAGGTCCTTAACGAAGGTGCTTAAGAAAAAACCGAAGCCTATTCCTCCTCTGATGTCACCCCAGGACGCAGCTGAAGGAATACCTTTAATCACACCAGTAGAGAAGGCAAATGCGCTAGGCCAGCAGTTTGTGTGTTCTCACAATTTAGGACTTAACATTGTTAGTCCATATGAAAGAACCGTTGCTGATAGCGTAGCTGAGGTTGACCAATCAGACAGCTTGGTTCCTGAGGAAAGTAGAGTCACTGCGAATGAGCTGATGGCTTTTGTGAAAAAATCCAAAAATATGAAGGCCCCCGGTTTCGACAACACATTCAACATTGAGCTGAAACATTTGAGTATTCGCTCATTTGTCTTCTTAGCTAAAATTTTTAACAGGTGCTGGGAGCTTGGTTACTTCCCTTCAATGTGGAAGTTAGCTAAAGTTATCCCAGTTTTGAAACCGGGGAAAGATCCTTCCTTTTCCAAGAGCTATCGGCCCATCAGCTTACTCTCTGCCCTATCCAAGCTGTTTGAAAAGTCAATACAAAGGCGAATTCTTGCTTTCGCAGATGAACAGGATATATTTCTGGAAGAACAGTTTGGGTTCCGGAAAGGAAGATCCACCATCCACCAACTCACAAGGGCTAACAACGTCATCCAGCAAAACAAATCAGTGTCCAAAACGACTGCCATGGCAATATTGGATATTGAAAAGGCATTCGATAATGTGTGGCACGATGGACTGGTGTTCAAACTGCATCGGTATAATTTTCCCATGTATCTTATTAAAATTATCAAAAATTATCTTGCAGATAGAGCATTCCAGGTTTCTCTGAATAATGCACTTTCAGAAAGATTTACTATTCCTGCTGGTGTACCCCAGGGAAGTATCCTAGGTCCCATTCTATACAACATTTTCACATCAGACATCCCACCTCTTCCAGCTGGTGGTGTTCTGTCACAATTTGCTGATGATACTGCCATTCTTTACAAAGGTCGTGTCATTAATGCTCTGAAGAATAAACTACAGACAGGTCTGGACGCTTTAACGGAATATTTTACAAGCTGGAAAATTGTGATCAATGCAGCAAAAACTCAGGTCATCTTGTTTCCACATTCAAGATCTCCAAAACTTGTTCCATCAGACGAATGCAGAATACGATTCGGTGATGAGGTCATTCAATGGTCCGATGAAGTTATCTATCTAGGACTCACCTTTGACAGACATCTGATATTCAGGTCACATGTTGACAAAATCGTTCAAAAATGCAGCATACTCATTAGGTCTCTGTATCCGCTGATTTGTAGAACACCTAAACTGTGCCTGAAGAATCAGATGGCTGTCTATAAACAAATCATCTACCCCGCAATTGAATACGCAGTCCCTGTTTGGCGGGGCTGTGCACGAACACACAAACTTAGGCTCCAGCGCATTCAAAGTAAGATCTTAAAGATGATTCTAAATCTACCCCCTTGGACAAGGACTAGTGAAGTACATGAGATTGCCTCCCTGGATATACTAGAACAAAAATTCGAACAATACTGCACGAAATTTGAAGAGAGGTGCTCAATCTCTGAAATACAAATAATTCAAAATTTGTACGTATTAGGTTTTTTTTTTCCATAAATACGTTTATTTCTTAAGGCAGTTTACATAAGTTTTTCTTCGCCGTAGCATCACTTTTACATAATATTCTTATCCTAATTTAATTCTAACATAGTCACAACGTTTTGAATTTATTAAAAAATATTCTCTTATAGCTTAAATATCATCTTAGGTAACTCGTCATTAATTATGAAATCTACTCGGAAATATTATTTGAACCAAACGATTAACTTCTATAAATTATAAAATAAGCTGTTATTTTCAGACATTTTGTTGATAATTTCATAAACTGTTTCGAGTTTGTTTGTATCATTACATAATTTTTATTCTAATTTAGCTATTGGTTGAACTCATGGACGCAGCTGGGATCAGAACTAAGTCTTAAAAGGGGCCTTTATTAAATTGAAACTCCAATTTTCTTTATGAAATGATAAATAAGTTTCATGTATGAAAGGTCACGACAAGCAAGAATGTCTCGAACTGGGATATTGGATAGTTTACCTTGGGTACGCAAAGAATTTATTAGTTGAGATCTGACATCACGATACTCCACGCATGTCCAAACGACATGATCAATATCCCGATAACCTTCTCCGCAAGCACAATGATTAGTCTCGGAGAGCCCAATTCGAAGGAAGTACGTATTAGGTTAGGGATAGTTATAAGTAGGTAGACATTTTATAAATAATTAAAATAAATATTATGATTAAACATTAGTATGTAAAACAAGAGTAACTAAAACACCTAATATTAATAACGAATCGTATGAACAACAAAGATGAAAGGCCAAAGGGTCAAAACACTTGTACTGTAAAATGTTGATGTAATACACAAAAATAAGATTAATAAACAGATATTTATGCAAAAAAAAAAAAAAATGCGAAAATCGATCATTTCTTTTCGTGCGTTCGATGGAAGCAGACGTCGTTGGAGTGGAATCATCAACCAGCAGCGACGGACCAAATTGAGTTCCTCAATTTGGTCCTTGTGAATGCTAGAACCGAATCCCTACAGCATATTGATAATTTCTTTCAATAAATTATGCAAATCCGAAATGAAATAATCGACAATAAAATTCTGTATGCGGCTATTTTTATCGCCGTTAGGACCGCCCATTAGTGAAAAAGCTACAAACGAAATCACATAAAAGGAAATCTCTTAACAAAAATTCAATCAGTTTGGATTCAATCGCCACTGCGAGCAGATGTGTTTTGTGTCGTCTGCACGCTTTCGACAAGAGCGATTACGTCACAGCTGCCAGTCATTAGCATTGGGAAAAAAAAACAACGGTGGAGAGCATTGCACAATATCAGCCGTTCTAATGGCTCTAAAAGTTTTCTAAAGAACTAATAGGATTTGTTGTTCGCAAATCGTAGGGAAATATCCTCAGTTTACTGCAAATCAAGAACAGTTTGCTTAGATTTGTGCACTTTTCGCTGTGTGAAATTCACAGTAATCGAGATCAAGTGAAGCCTTTTTTTGCGAAAAATGTTCCAGAGTTTAATGTCGTAGAGAATTACGCAATTTGACTCTTCTGAATGCTGGAAACGAATCCCTACAGCATATTGATAGTTTCTTTCAATAAAATATGCAAATCCGAAATGAAATAATCGACATTAAAATTCTGTATGCGGCTATTTCTATAGCCGTTAGGACCGCCCATTAGTGAAAAAGCTACAAACGAAATCACATAAAAGGAAATCTCTTAACAAAAATTCAATCAGTTTGGATTCAATCGCCACTGCGAGCAGATGTGTTTTGTGTCGTCTGCACGCTTTCGACAAGAGCGATTACGTCACAGCTGCCAGTCATTAGCATTGGGAAAAAAAACAACGGTGGAGAGCATTGCACAATATCAGCCGTTCTAATGGCTCTAAAAGTTTTCTAAAGAACTAATAGGATTTGTTGTTCGCAAATCGTAGGGAAATATCCTCAGTTTACTGCAAATCAAGAATAGTTTGCTTAGATTTGTGCACTTTTCGCTGTGTGAAATTCACAGTACTCGAGATCAAGTGAAGCTTTCTTTGTTTTTGCGAAAAATGTGAAAAAGGGGAATGCGTGCATAATTCATACAATTGATATTCGGAAGTGTTAAGGAACATGTCAGTTGTTTTCGTATTCACGACATCCAGTTATGTCTCTGACATTACTCACCCGCCTTTTATCTCGAGCACGACGTTCCTAAGAGGAATTGCAATTTGTGAGAGATCATCGGGAATCTTCTCTTCCCAATCACTGCTGTATCGGAGGTTCACGTTCTTGAGTCTCCTGATCAATTTGATCAGCGTTCAACTTTTGAACCAAATCAATATGTCCGACATTTTGATTTTTTTATCCTCAAACGTGCATCGGCATACTGTAGAAGGAAATTTCATGTCTTTTTTTGTTTCTGTACCATGAAATATAGAATATGGACAATAACTTGACTTTATACTGTAAAATTAAAAAATACACAATATATTTTAAACAAAAGCAAAGTCCTGGCATTACATTCCTTTTGTGGAATTTGGCCTTTCTGTTTCAACAGACTTCGCAGCCGATTCTTAGTGTACAGAATCATTGCATGGCTAGTACTATGGATCCTACTGACACTAAGAATCCTTCCAGGTCGGGGCTTTTAAACAAAAATATTGAATAAATCTTTTGTCTCCATGGTCTACTGTGAATGGAATCTCAGCTGTCTGAAGGCACACAGCGGGACCATATTACTCACACACTGTATTATCAAATACAATAAAGCCCGGAAAACAGTTTCCTTTTTATGAGCACGATTCACGTTTGTGGATAAAGAAAACTACTGCTCAGTAAAAAAGTAATCGTCATCATCGTTCGTCTGTAGACAATTCCAATAAACAGCTGGAAGTAAATAACTTTATTAACCCCCTGCATGTGACAGAGTCCTCCACACGATGGCGGGGCTTATCTAATCAAACGCCTTCGATCTAACCCTCACGAGTTTGTGTTTAATATTTTGCATTCCTATTTACTGGTTCCAAACGACCGGCAATCCACCAACAAATCAACATCAAGTGACATAGCCGTCCCCTACCGGGGTACAACTTCCAGAATGGAATCATAACATTTTCAATAGTTCCCGTGTGAAATGCACGTTGCATGAAATCCGCCCAGAACCAGAAATGTTGTGTAATTTTCTTTTACTACACTATTACTGACACTAATACTAGTGCGGGTCGGAACTTTCCGCACGTTTCAGTACAGGAAATCGTGGAAAAGTGAGCATGTGTGAGCTTGTGTTTACTCGCGAGGCGTGGAACTCGATTAAAATTGTTAGTTTATTATTTATCGATTTCTGGAGTTGAACGCCGGTATCGCATTTCGCGACCCGATATTGTCTTCTGTATCACATAGCGCTTGTTGTTCGATATTGGCATTCCGATCTGACAACATGTTTATATAAGGTAAACAAATAACATTTTAGATGTTCTGTTTATTGAGCTTCTAGAGCTGTTTCGGTACATCGGATACCTTCTTGTTGTGGTTTCTGACTTCACCGATTTCTCCGTATCTTCCGACAGTTTATGGTTACTTTCCATTAGGAAAGTGGATGTCAAAGCTTCATTATTGGAACTGCTGCTCGGATCCGCAGCTGAAGCAAAGTCCGTTTCCCGTACGGACGGAAATCAACGAACAGCGATGAGTATTAATTCAAACAAGCTCAGATCGAATGTTTCTCGTCGCCGAAATGACGTCGCTTTCCAGTCTGAGGCAGCGAGATTATATTAATTAGCACCGTAAAAATAGCTGCCAATAGCGTTCATATTTGCTGAGTCCATTCAAGTATAAGGCCACAAATTCGCTACGCTGCTGCAGCAGACAGTCACAATTACTTCATCAATATTAAAGCAAATATGCAAAAGTAATTATAGAGTACAAAGGCTTGCACCAGTATTTCAAGTGGAACGGAACAACGGGGTCATATGTTCAGCTCAGATGACACTTCACCGAAACTGGCATTTTTATTATGTCTATGTCTGATTGTAGGAGATTACACACGAACAAAAATGACTTTTTTGGACAATAATAATGATAATAATCATGACGATGTTTCATGATCTCATGATCAAAATTATTCATGTGATAAGCAGCAAATTATCCGTCATCAATACTTATCACCATTGCTACAAACATTGAAGGTTTTTTGATACAGTGTAACCGTTTGTTTCAAAATGTATGTAAATCTTTTCTATGTTCATACACGTTTCGCCTCCGACTCATCAGTTCATAGCAGTTTAAAGTGTCCTACCTTCACCACTTACCAATTCTGCTCTATACAAAGGCAATTTTAAAGACACGATTGGAACGAATTTCAGAATATTTGTTCCAAGAAAAAAAAGAAGTGCAACATCTTTACTGTCGTGCCGAACGTACTTTATAACTTATAATTATGACTTCCTCGGCGAAATAATATTCTCTTACATAGCTTAGACTTTTTTTCTTATCTTTTTCATGATCTATCAGGAATCAGAACTTATTGGCTCAAATGGCACAATCCCCTAGTTATTTGGAGATTTGTGCCTTACCGTAGCTGGAAGGAACATGGAAGGGAATTACGAATTACGATAGAATATCCTTTAATTTTAGCTCCGCATACACTGACTCAACCATGTATGGAGAACCAAAAACCCGGATACGTAGTTGCATCATCAGATGATATGAAGCCGTTACATATCAGATTATATGAAGTTACATTCCAGATGATATGAAGCCGTAATCGCATTCACACCAATCACACGAATAATATTCAGCACGCTGAATAGTAGCCCTGTGATAATTGACTTTGCAATGTCCAGTCAGAGCTCTGATCAGAATACTGCAATGATGCTTAAAAAAATGCAGTAGACACTTTGACATTTTCAGATTCAAATCTGGTAAAAATGCTTTTGTCTGAGCGCAAGTTTATCCAACTAGTTGAAAGTGGTAAAGCTGGTTCAGGACCAACGAAATCATTCGTTGCACCAGCTCTAGCCAGCTCATCAGACCATTCATTTCCAGTAATACCAGAATGGCCGGATACCCATAAAGAGTAAACAGCAATTGAAATGCTGAGGTCTTCAATTTGAGTTCGACATGCGATCACTAGATTCGACCGTGAATCATTCGAACTGAGTGCTTTTAAGGCTGCCTGACTGTCGGAACAAAAATTAATTCGTTTACCACAGATTCTCTGCTAAAGTGTCGATTGTATTCCACATAGAATCGCGCAGATTTTTGCTTGGAACACAGTGAGTGAATATGACTGCTCTAGCTTCATTTCACGACAGTAGACACCAGCACCAACACGACGAACAGACAAGAGCTCTCTCTTAAATAGAAGACAATGTGGCTTCTAAATAACAATTGTAACTTTATCAGCGCCAATGCAATGGCGTTCGATGTGAATATTCCGACTGGTTTCTTTGTTGGTATCTGTTAAACGATGGTTAATAGTGTTTGCCCGGTCGCAGCACGCTAACCGAACGAAAAAGCTCTCTTCAAATACTGCGTCAATACACGTTTATCGTAAAAAAGGCGGCACTAACGAGAGTAAAAACATTTCCCGACCAGTAGACTGCACTGCATATACTGATATAGGCATTTCAAATGTAGAACATATCTAAGAGTTTGGAATAGAATTTGATTAATTTTTTCAATGTTAAATAAGTTTGAACTAAAAGCAAAGTTTCGGCTGTTGAATACTATTGCGAACGGAGCTCAAATTCGATCAGCCGATAGGAAACAATCGTTCTTGAATAGATTTGAGCATGGTATCATGTGAAAGAACCAGTTGAAGAGTGTAAGATACAGTTTTTAATCGCCTGATATTGAGGGCGGTTTCATTTGCGCCATGATCACAGAGTGATGAATTTCATCCTTGATTCCAGACGTTTGAGATATTTATCACATATTGCTGAAAATTGAATCATAATTAACTGATCATATTTCCGGTTATTTTTATTACAACTCGAGATATTCCGAACATGTTCGATTTCTTGTGTTCAATCAGGCTATATCTTCGTGCGTTTAATATGCAAGGTAATTTAGGGGAAGCTTCTCCTGACAAGGGAGTACTTCGTTTCAGAATTTCGAACGGGGATTAATAATTGCCTAATCTTTCCATTTAAAAGTTTTAACAATGTTTTTCACCGTGCACCAAGAATCAGAATAAAAACAAATCACGTAAATGCTTAATTTAATGTGATTTTTCTAATGTTGGTTGGTTCTCAAATCGCAAATCGACGTTTACTAGAAACAACACAAACACCTGAAATTAATTTCAACCAAAAAAGCCACAATCTGTTAGAAAACAATTCCGTTTAATTTTGCTCACTTTGTTTCCAGTATGGTGGTAGCTGTTGCCATTACGATAAACCACCTAATTAGATTAGTCAAATATACGTGTGGGTGCGATTTTTACACCGCTGAGGCGCAAATTGTAACAACAAACATTTGCTCAAAAGCTCTTCCCAATTTTTCGTGCCGTTTACGTCGTAGATACTAAAATAAATCGAACAAATATGATTGCTATCGGACCACACTTGAGCAAAAAGATTCGCGCACACAATTTGGCTGCAAAATAAAAATAGATTTTCGAAACCGGTATATCATTCAAAACTAATATAACAAAGTTAAGTTGTTCATAGTTGTTGACAATAAAAACGGATAGCGGATTACTGATTGTTCTTACTTACCGGACATGAAATGTAGCAAGATCGCTGTAATCGGATACAGCGTCGGACTGTATGTGATATCCGGACAGGCGTACCCGAGAACGCTGACGACTCGATCGGCCACCGCCCGTCCCTTCCGCGTTAGGTGGTAGGGAAGGCAGTGGGTGGAATCGACGAAGGGCGGTAGCATTATCGGTTTCTCCGGTAGTTCCGTCGTTCCGAAGACCTGCAAATATTAACGAATGTTGAATAGATGTTTGATTTTTGTTTCTGTGACTTCTGTTGACTATAGTGATTTTTGTTGATAAAAATATTTTTGAAGAATTTTAAGTATTTTCATATACATATTTTCAGTCCTTATGCCAAAAAAGAGAATTGCCTACTCGATACTCGGTAGACAAACTGAAAAAGGTCGTCGCATACGGGGTAACAGATTTCGTCAGAGTAGTCGCTGGATGTGAATAATCGACAAGAATTCGCGTGCGTCGGGTGTGAGGCGAAGCTGAAGAAACGCAACCCCAGATTGAGTGTTTCGGAAATCTACTATTCGGTCGATCATATCCCGTAAATCAAGTGAGTTGTCGTCCATCGAAGTTGTTTCAAGTCATTCAGAAGTTTGACCTACTTACGAGCGGATAAATACAATGTTGAAACAATCAGTTACTATTGATCGAAATCCCTGAAATTGTTTTTTACATCGCAAGCAGTCTGTAGCTTCGGATTAAAAAACAACGCTTTAGTTTTTTCGTGTACCAAAACAGTTTATCAGTTAGCGATTGCTGAATGAAGAAATTTTTAGCACACTTTACCCTATATTTCCGGATCCGGATGAAATTCCGGAATTACGTATGAGACCACAGGACCTTTCATTTGAACCTAAGTTTGTGAAAATTGGTCCAGCCATCTAGGAGAAAAGTTAGAACACATGTTTTTATATTTTTGCACATTTTACCCCATAACTCTGGAACCGAAAGTCGGATCCAAATAATATTCAGGAATTTTGTATGGGACCACAAGACCTGTCATTTGAATCTAAGTTTGTGAAAATCGGTTCAGCCATCTCATAGAAAAGTTAGTGCACTTATTTTCACAATTTTTACCACATAATTCCGGAACCGGAAGTCGGATCCAAATAATATTAAGAAATTTTGTATGGGACCACAAGACCTTTCATTTCAATCTAAGTTTGTGAAAATCGGTCCAGCCATCTACGACAAAAATTAGTGCAAAAAAACGTTACATACACACATACGCACACACACACACACACACTCATATATATATATATACATACACACACAGACATTTTGCGTACTCGACGAACTGAGTCGAATGGTATATGAAATTCGGCCCTCCGCGCCTCGGTTCCAAAGTCGGGTTTCACAGTGATTGCATAACCTTTCTATATGAGAAAGGCAAAAAAACAGTAGAGTATTTAGTAAAAATATTCACAGAAATATAAGACACCGATTCCATAGTAAATGTTTCTGAAGCAACAAAAAAATCGTACTTAATCTACCTTGGAGTGAGAATGATACCGTTTTATGAGGTTACCATGGAAAGTCTTTGCGAATTTCTAGCAAATTCCATGCTATTCTTTTATGTATAAGAAATGTTTTAAAAATTGAATGAAGACAGTCAAATATTCTGTAAAACTTTTCACTGTAATCATTCTCATTTTGAATTTAGTTTAGATACAATCGTCTATATAACTCGAACAAAAGTTCCATCAGTATAAAAATTAGGTATTTATCGATTGCTGATAAAATAAAAGCCCGACCGGTTTTCATCCTTCAAATTAATTATTAATTAAAACTTTGACCTGCATTCAGACGTAAAAGTTAAACTTTGGACTGCATTACCTAGACCAAATAATATAATTATTTCACGTAGAAAACACGAATCGTACTTCAGTTTAGCGAGGACACTCAATGAAACACTAGAAAAAATTGTCAATTTTCTTTGCTTTATTGTACAGTAAAAGATACTAACTGAGCGGATATGTCATTTTTTGAATATGCTTTCAACGACAGCGAAGAAAACCGGTTTTTATTTTCAACATTGGCTGTTTTCTAAAGATTGTAAGTAGAATCTTACAGCAAATAAAATTCCTAACTTTAAGTAGGCAAGCTGTTCGCGGTTGAAAATTTCGACATCCTGGTCATTATATGCAGCCTCATTTAGTCTACTTCCGGACTAAGCTCTATGTAAATGTATTGTGAAAAAAAAATTCGCACGCACAAAATTCATTATCAAAATTCGAGTTTTTATCCGATTATCATCAGAGAGTAAAACGAAACAATAAAAGTTCAATTCGGCATTATTCATTCAATTTTTTTCGCCATTATATCTGAATACGAGATTTTTTAGAAGCTGCTCCTTTATAATGGTGCAGTATTTTTTCTTTGGGGTGAAATTCTGGAGTGTATGAGAGTTTTTCATTCGTAATATCATTCGCCTTATACCACTCGTGTTGTGGCATGATGCAAAATCCAGTCAGAAAATCGTCGGACCATTATGAGCCTTTAGGGAGAGGCTCCAAATACACCAATCTATTCATGGTGCTTGCGATAACGAAAAGTTCACTTACAAATCGCTTGTCAAACAAAGAACTTCTTGGCGAACTTTGATATCTTTTGTGTCCGATAGTTCTCGGGACCGTCTCACTTATCACACTCACAGCAACGTGGTTTCTATAATTTTCTACCTCGGGTTTTTGCTATCGTATTCTGTTTCTCGTCATCTGAACCTTATACATACGTAGTCCAGTTCGAGTTTAGGTATTCTGCGTGAAAGTCTTGTTCACAATCAACTTTTCAGCCACATCTCAAAATGAGGTGTTTGTTCTCGTTGATCTGACGGCATTTTTCAAGGATCTTCGCTTCCGATCAACAGTCAGGCGTTCTTTGAACAGTTTTGTGTCACCAAAAATCGTGGAATTCGCGATTCCACACTTTTTGCCTTTCTCATATAGAAAGGTTATGCAATCACTGTGAAAACCGACTTTTGAACCGAGGCCCGGAGGGCCGAGTGTCATATACCATTCGACTCAGTTCGTCGAGTACGCAAAATGTCTGTGTGTGTATGTGTGTGTGTGTGTGTGTATGTGTGTGTGTATGTGCGTATGTGTGTATGTAACGTTTTTTTGCACTAACTTTTCTCGGAGATGGCTGAACCGATTTTCACAAACTTAGATTCAAATGAAAGGTCTTGTGGTCCCATACAAAATTCCTGAATATTATTTGGATCTGACTTCCGGTTCCGGAATTATGGGGTAAAATGTGCAAAAAATAGTGAAAATAAGTGCACTAACTTTTCTCAGAGATGGCTGAACCGATTTTTACAAACTTAGGTTCAAATAAAAGGTCTTGAAGTCCCATATAAAATTCCTGAATATTATTTGGATCCGACTTCCGGTTTCGGAATTATGGGGTAAAGTGTGCAAAAAATAGTGAAAATAAGTGCACTAACTTTTCTCAGAGATGGCTGATGAAACCGATTTTCAAAAAATTAAGTTCAAATGAAAGGTCATGAAGTCCCATACAAAATTCCTGAATATTGTTTGTATCCGACTTCCGGTTCGGGAGTTATGGGGTAAAATGTGCAAAAAAAGAAAATATGTGTTCCAACTTTTCTCATAGATGGCGCGACCGATTTTCACAAACTAAGATTCAAATGAAAGGTCCTGTAGTCCCATACGTAATTCCTGAATTTCATGCGGATCCGACTTCCGGATCCGGAAATATAGGGTAAAGTGGGTTAAAAATTGTATACCATCACTGAAAATGGGGAAAGACCTTAAAAAATTTCTAAATCGACCTCAAATCTTTTCCAATTGATAGTTTTCATCAGTAGACGGTCAAACAAACCGATTTCGGTTATTCTTTCAAGAATCGCAGTATTATATATGATAGTATGATTGATATGAGAAAGGCATCATTACACCACTAGGTGGATTAAAACAGGTTTTTTCAGATGGTGCGATGCGATAGATAGAGCAAAACTTTTTCACGAACTACTTTTTCAACTTTTTTCATGGAAAATTTCAATTAATTTTATCCAACGGATTAAAAGTTCGATCAATTTGATTGCGTGAAGCTGATTTTAGGCAGTACACTCCTTAGAACTCCTTCGAAAACGTAGAAACTGTTATCGTATATTACGAACGGCATTCCACAAGTTGAACCACCTAAGGACCATTTCATCGAACCAAAAAATTGTTTAGAGCGGTCATTAGGGATAACGCGTTCAGAATACGCATCAGGCTCGAATCTGATTTATTGTTAGGGCAACGAACGATCGCATGTTTCAACTCCGATCAAAAAACAAATTTTATAAAAATGGGGGAGAAATTTTGCTTCATTCGCCATATAGTCCAGACTGGATACCATCCGACTACCACCAGTTTCGTTGGATTTTATCAGAACACGATTCAAACATTGGATTGGTGTCTTCTTAGTTTCGATAAACGAGAACTGTATTGTTCCATATTTCACGAATTGCTAAAAAAAACATTATAAATTTATTATGAGCAATACTTTGATTGAAAAATATGTCATCAGTTTGCCACAATTACTCAGGAAGCAATCACTTAGAACTTAATTCTAGACCAAATAGTTTGTGCATCCTGTTTTTAGTACGTTGAGCAATAAATTTTAAAGGGAGCAATCAAATTCTACACGGACATTCGTTTGGTAGCAAGCAAGGAAATTACAATCACAAGCAAGAAACGATGAGAAATACAAGATCTCGTATTCCGAACAAAAAAGTGCATATGAAAATGTGTTCAACCTTATCAAAAAGTAATCTTGATTTAAACCGTTCTGATCGCTAGAAAAAAAACCTTTCTCAATCCACTTAGTGGTGTAATGATGCCTTTCTCATATTACTTATATTTAAAAAAAACATCACAAAGGTTCTGTCAAGATTTTTTTTCCATCTTGAATAAAATAAAAAAAATTCTTTGGTATAAACTATCACCACCTTTTCAATTTGTTTTTTAGTTATGTCAAGTTAATATTGATTTAAATGTGGCAACGCTGCACACTATATAAAATTGAACAAATCACGCTGTGTGCTAGGCATCGTTTTGTATGACAGTTTAAAAATTTTCATACTCATTCCCCTATAATTTCGGAACCAGAAGTCGGATCTGGATGAAATTCCACAGAATCTGTTAAAACACTGAGAGCTTTAATTTGAATCATGATGTACTAGTATGTAGTCACAAAGTGGATTTATATGCCCACTAACTAACAAGGTCTAGTTGGCAGATAAATTGAGTGCGCATTTTCTCATAGATTTGCACATATTGCCTTGTAATTCCGGAACCGGCAGTCGAATTAAGACAAAAGTCAATAGCGATCTACGGGACCATAAGACCTTTGATTTGAATCTGAGTTTGTGAAAACCGATTCAGCCAACTCTGAGAAAATCGTGTGAGATTATTTGTCACATACACACACACACACATTTGCTCAGTTCGTCGAGCTGAGTCGAATGGTATATGACATTCGACCCTCCGGGCTTCGGTTCAAAAGTCGGTTTTCACAGTGATTGTATAGCCCTGCTATATGAGAAAGGCAAACAAACAGGTGATTTTTCATGAATTACATTTAATTTTCATTAGCACGAACGTGAACTTTTACTTTTCCTTTTCCACTCATTAGAGCATTAGGAGTTCGTATGGAATAGCTACTACATCTTTACAGTTCAGCATGAATCGCAAAGCAGACGTACTTTTACGTATTTTATCGCAATATTCAATCTGATATCAGGAAAAAATGTGTGGAATTAGTTCTGTTCATTTTAATCCAACGAAAAAAAGATTTAGAAGATGAATGAAACTGCAAAAACGCTAATTCGCAAATTTTCCAAAAAATGCTCCCAGAGACCCAGAAATCAAACCTGCAAACTTTTTTCAATTTATGTAATTGTATTTCACTACTGAACTAGTTTAGAGATGTGAGTATTATAATTTACCACATGTACACTGTTTTGAGGATATCACAAGCACCATTTACAACTATTCACATTTCATAGAATACCTCTACACTGAAGTCTGTTTTTACGCGGGGGAACGGTAGTGCACAAAAACGCGTTAAAAGTAATCGCGTAATTACGGAAATCCGAGTGAATTCGAAAAAACGCATAGAAGGAAACCCTACAAAAACGATCTCAATGTATTTCTATCATCCAATGTTTCGGCTTTTCCCAAAGACTTTTGTCAAGGAAACTAAAGTTTATCCTTTATAGTCAAAATGTCGATATCTGACGCTACGTTGTCAGGTCAATTTTGGAACTTGTAACACAAACTAGAAAATGTACCGTCAGACATTGAAATTTTGACTATGAATTATAGACTTTATTTGAAAAAGTATCAGTGTAGGAAAAAAACCAAAGGATAAGTATTTGTCCATCGGTCCTCCAACATTTTGATGTCCTTTGAATAAGGCCGTGTCAAGGTTTGTCAAGGCCTTCAAAATAGACTTAAATTTCTGCAACGGCCTCAGCATTCGACGAAAATTTCTTTCCCTGGAGAAACTTTTTTAGGTTTGGCAATAGATAATAGTCGTTGGAGGTCAGATCTGAAGAATACGGCGGACCAATCCGTACTGCAAATCATACAATTTCAGGACACAAAATTCGTCTTTTTCCATAGCTTGATGAGAGCTAGAACTCGTCTGACACGATCAGCTATTATTCACAAACACTATTGGATAGCTTGTCATGAAATTTGGTATAGGGCCATCTAGAGGCTTGTTCTCAACACGGTTCGAAACGTCTTTTCCGTGAGAGACCTGGGACTTTTCATTCCATGCAGTAATGTAGCGCCGACCGTTTTTGTCTGAAGGCGTAACTAAACTGTAGGCGGCAGCGGCGCACAGGTTTAGCGCTGGTGTTGAATAAGGTATTGGGGCGTCTGCGATTGTCGATGCGGCACGATGAAAATCAAAACATCATTGAATGATAATTCATTTTATTGTCGTCTTTATGACGTAAAGTCGTCAACAACTGTTTGTTACTTTTCATCGATACTTAACGTGCAGTAGATTAACGAAAGCTACATTAGTGAAACTTCTCTCTCATGGGTCTAATGAGAATCTCGTTACGATATAGTGTTTTGTGCTAATATATATCACAAACTTCTTGTACACTCACCTGATTCACCATATCCCAGTAGAACCCATCCAGCATGGTCTTGCCGACGTGGTGCTGACTGCAGAGGGCGGGCCATAGCTGCGACCGGATCGACGAATTAGTGGGCCAGGAATTTTCCCTGAGCACTAGTTTGGCTTCCCGTTTCTTACCCTGTTGTATGAGTGATTGCACTTCTTGAAATGTCTTTAGGTTTGGCTTTTTGCCTGGAAAGAAAAACACAAAACAAAATGACACGATGAAACGAAGGCGCCTAAATTGGGTTCATTTGTGGAGAGACACACTCATAATGGCTGGTCATCGAGATCTATATAAGGACATCTATACTGGCCGTCGTTATACACCCACGATAGCACGTTAATTTGTTAGATGATATCAGCCAAATGAACGAACTGAAATTGATGTTTCTTTGTCGAACGTTTGCTTTCGCTGGTTAAACCTGTGTAGTATTTCCTGATATCTATCGGTACGGGACGAAACATTTCATTACGAGCGACCATTGAATAAATGATATGTCAACAAATAACTGGGAAGTAGTAAACTAACTATCGCCAATGTTGGCGGCCGTAGTTCGATGCCCTTCCTTTCGAACTGTTTCGAACTGCACGCAAATGAAACTATTAATTTCAGGGTGTTTCGTGTTAGGTCAACTTTCCGGAATAATAGAGTACGAATCCGTGTGTGGGAGTTGAAGGCACTGGACTGCGCATTAGTCGAACATCTTCAGTTACTTAAAAATACATGGGTTGAATATTTTTATAAATCAATCGTTGCGTTAAAGCTAAAACGAATTAAAGCGTTTTTTGCTGGACAACACTCTGAAATTCAGATATGCAATTGTTTGGAGCCGAGTACCATGCTAAAATACCTCAATAATTGGAATGAGAAAATAGCCGATGACAACAGGTAAAACCAATTAGTTTCTACAATCGACTTCGTAAACCTTCACTATCGCTGATAGTGAATCTGATTGGCAAGGTTGTGGCTTAATTTGATAGCTCAACCACCTGCGAAGTGCTAACCGTGTCAAGAACTTTATCTTGTTTACTACTACGTCGGTGGAAGTGTGAAAGTGAATGACAAACACACTTGGAGGAATTTCACCAAAGTGTCTGTCAATCCCACTCAGGTAACCTTACACGAAGTAGCAATAAACACTAACATACGAAATTTTATTTCTCACGTTTTTCTAATTAGAACAGGACAGTTCCAAGGATATTGATAGTCACATGAAGGAACGGTTGAATTAAAGACTGTCGCAGAAAGTATGGACGCAACCAAAAATCGCTGCCATTTCGCAATGGTTCAGAATCTGTCAATTTTTATGGCTGCGTCCTGTTGCTTACACTCTTCTCTAACCATTTGTGCAGATGTTTATTCGTTTTAATTAGATTGTTTCGAAAAGCGTGGACTTTCAGCAGAACAACGTCGGTGCACAGAACGCGGACTGTCACTGAGAAAGATAGCAAAAATTGAAGGAGTAAGTGAGAAAGCCGTGCGAAATGCAATCAGGAAGTCCGATGAGGATAACATCTTTGAGGATAAACCGAAAACGGGTCGAAAAAAGGTCCTGCTAACCCTCAGTTGGATAAACGTATACTGTAGGCGTTCGAGCAAAAGAAGGAGGTTTCAGTTCGGGATATGGCCAAAAAGTAGGCACTTCGAAGTCAAATGTTCTTCGTGCTAAAGAACGTTTGAATCTTCGAACCTATAAGAAGCAGAAACAACCGAAACAAGAAGCATCGATCAGGCCGAGAGTTCGAAAGCTGTGCAGTACGATTCTTGCTGGAAATTTGAACTGCATAATCATGGACGACGAAACCTACGTGAAACTCGATCCTTGCCGGGACCACAATATTATACGGTGCGAGAAGGGCAAGTGTTAAACCAGTCCGAGACATCGATTGATTGTTGTCTTCTGGCCAAATCTTGTTTCTTGCCACTACTCGAAATCAACGGTAGAATGGTATACTACCAAAAATGTCACTTTCGTCCAAAAAGACATGAATCCACCAAATTGCCCACAACTTCGACCAATTGAGGAATTTTGGGCATTACCGAAGGCACATCTTAGGAAACATGTCTCGGCTGCCGAAACCATTCAACAGTTCGAAAAAGATTGGAAAAAAGTGTCAAAACTTGTCGCCAAGAAGTCTGTACGTAATTTAATGAGGAACGTTCGCAAGATGGTGCGCCAGCTAGTCTACAATGGCTAAGTAGCAAATGTTGAGAATAATATTCTGTTGTTGTAGTCTAATATTATCAGTATATCGAATAAAATTTGAATATTTAACACTTTTGAATTATTTACAGCGAAATCAAAGTGCATTTATACTTTCTGGGACAGTCTTTAAATTGATTTTCAACACATATTCGAATTCCAGTCATTTAGTTAAGTCTATGCTTCCAGAAACAGAGATCCTTGAAATAAAAGCACTTCGTTGTAAACTTTTTACACATATTTCGAGGTAGAATTTTTAAATCATATTAGCTGAACAGAAGGCTTGTAATTACAACAATTGTCACAATAACCGTAAATCAATATTTTCACAGCGCTTCTAGTGGTCGATTTCGGTGTTGTTATGGTAGCAGATAGGTTGGAGAAGAACTCTTCTTTCCGATGGAAAAGTTTTGTTGTAACTTTTTCATTTATGTCTACTGATAAGTCAGCTTCTTTGACTTTTTAACGGTACTAAACTATGCCAATTCCAATCGTTACAGTCTTTGACATGCCAAGATATAAAGGTTTACCATTTAATTACATCCGAACCCGGGCTCATATTCTATCTCGACCAAAAAAGTATCTAATTAGTTGAATAACGATGTGTCAAGATGGTCTTCTTGGCCGCCTGTCAGATAAAAATGTTTTTCCCACGCAGGCAACGACCCGTGAAGACATCCTCCGACAGGTATAATTAAAAGTTATTTAAACAGTTTCTGATTTGGCAAGTGTTTTGCAGCTGCGGACAAAAAACTCAAGTTTTTGTTACAATTGAGTTCAAGACAGCTTAACACAAAACCAAAACAAATCGTAAATAATGTTGAGGCTAGTAGTTTATATAACGAAATATGCTTGCTTGAAATGACATTAAGCTATTAAATCAGATAATATCTGTAGGTAACTTACAACAAGGGAGGACATGGTTAGTAATAATAAATCGCTTTCAGTCGCTTCAGTTTTTCAATATGAACAAAAATTCAGCTTTGCTCCTGCAAACTTAAAGGGCCAAAATAATTTGGTGAATCGACGTGTGATTGGCCGGCTCAATTGGTTCAAAAGTAATTTGTATAAGCTGAAAAAAAGAAGTGCTACGAAGGGATGAAATTCTTTAATGAAGAGTAATCCGCTGCATCATTGGGCCCAACAGAAGACTCTTCTCAATCCACTCAATGATGTGATAATGCATTTTAAGAAATATATTTTCATCAAGATGATGTCTGACACGAATTTTGACACAATTTCATTCAGATTGATTCGGTTAATTCACAAAAGTGCAATTCAGCACTTAAGTCGCATATTCGACAACATTCCCGAAACCAGAAGTATCAACAATAATACATTTGAACATGATCATTGTTAAGTTTATGAAAAAAATGGACGGATAGAAAAAAAAACTTTTTGTCGGGTACGTTACTCATACCATTATATCTCCTGATATTGATCAACAATCCAACATTAGTCTCGAAAGAACCTAAACTTGTTGAAATCGGAACAACGATCTTCGACAAAATTGAGCGTTGCATTTTGTCGGTTACGTCACTCATGCCATTATATTTCCGGAGCCGGCAGCCAAATGTTCTTTGAACTTGATGTACAACCCAAGACTGGTTTTCAATCGAGCCTAATCTTGTGAAAATAGGTTCATCCATCTCCGAGCGAAGAAATCGCGAGGAGAAGAAATTGTCGCTTGTCGATTACGTCACTTACACAATTATATTTTCGGAACTAGAAATGACAGCCAATTGATCTTCGAATTTGTTTCACAATCAGAAAGTAGCTTTCAAACAAACCTGAGTTTGTATTCGAGAAAACCTGACCGGAGAAAAAATGCATTTTGTCGGTTAAGTGATTTATGTCATTATAGTCCCGGAGCCGGCAGTGACAGTCAATTGATCTTCGAACTTGATTCACAACCTAAGAGTAGCTTTTAAACGAACCTAAGCTTGTTGAAATAGAGGCAGCCATCTCCGAGAAAATTACACCCTCAGAAATTTACCGATCTTGGGATTCTCCGGAGCTCCGATCAAGAGATGGTTTCTACACTAACTCTATTACCTTTCCACACTGAGGTCACTTTTTATGCGGGGGATACGTACCGCGTAAAAAAACACGTAATTTTGGAAATCAGCGTAAAAAACATCGCTGAACTAAAAAAAATTTGTTTCGATGCCAAATATCTCAGAAATGCATGAAACGTCCAGATCTGGTGTAATCTCAAAACAATGTTTTTAAAAAAAAACGACTTTAGGGCTTAGAGAATTAGAGACCACGTAACTTCGGAAATCCTCGTAGAAAAAAACCGCAAAATTGAGAAAAAAAATTTGATGATATCAAATGTCTTAGAAATGCAAGAAAAATCGGGATCTCGTGAAATTAAAAATAAATCTTTTTTTGAACGAAATCGAAAATTATCTTGGAGTCAGAGAGTTGACTTAAAACAAATTTCGGGATAGCACGTTTCATGCATTTCTAAGACAAAACAAGAAAACCGTGTAATTTCGGAAATTCGCGTGAAAAAACCGCATAACTTCGGAAATCCGTGTAAATAACGCATAAAAAACCACGTAAAAAAACCTCAGAATATAGACAATAGCGAGAGACCATTTCACTACTCCTATGAGCATTGGGTTTTATCCACAAGTTTTGAAAATTGGTATCGGTGATGTCTCTTGTCCAAAACGTTCCCTAAAAAATTCTACCCCAGCAGCCTTATAATCCAGACGGGGTGCCGTCCTACTACTCACAATGTTCTCAACTCGCACTCAAAGGGATACGTAAATCAAAATACGATCTAAGAAATGATGTGGGAAAAATTTGAAACTTTGAACTAAACGAGTCAGTGTGTAATTTTCGACGAATAAAATATCGAATATAAAGAATTCTGATCAGTTTTGCATAGTAAAACGAAACAATATCCCTCCCTTTTAACTGTAAATTTACAGCAAATTGCCTGAATAACTTTCGAAAACTACACACTTGGAAAAAATCGTGTAAAAATGTCGCATATTTCAATCATTCTTGTGAATTTCGATCACTTGTCGAAATTCGTTTTTCACGAATTGTGTGGTATGTAGATTTGCGACACATACAAAATTCTAATTAGTTCTCTCGGTAATCAAAGTTTATTCTTCGGGATTTTTTTTTTCAGAATCTGAATTTTTTTTCATATTTTCACAGTTCGTCTTCAATTCATCAGTGCATTAGCAGCTTAGGTTGAACTGTTAATACCACCTCGCGGATCAGCATAATCTGCTAATGTACTGATAGGTTCAAAACGAAACGTAAAAATAGGAAATAAATGATCATGTGCACTTTGCACAAACTGGTTACCCATGAGGTACCAAAACCCATGAATGACTAAAATTATTCGATTGTAAATTATTTCATTATAACTGAAACAATTCCAGATCAAATGTTTAAGAAAGGATCCAGTCTATTGGACAGGTTGTAAAACAAGTAATTGCATGGGGAAATTGTCGACTTGTTCCTCCCAGGTTTCGGTAATAATCTCAGCTATTCCAAAGTCAGATCAACTTCCTGGGGTTTTCAGGAAAAGATATCCGGACGAAAGAAAGAGGTTGGAGTCAACAATTTTTATGCAAGAGACGAATGACAGCGTTGTTGAATAAATTTGCTTAAAGAAACTTTGTTTTTGCACAGAATTTGATAGAAGCTTGAGGCTTCTTTCCTAAAACATCCAGAATCCAAGTTATTAGCATAAGCTACCGTAGATATAATGCTAATATATGAAACACACATATGCAAGTGTTTATTACGACAATAACTGCATTTTGAAAATGTTTCCAAGTGGCTTTATCATGATTCGTTAGATAGAAAGCGTTATGTTATAAGTACTAATAAGAATGACAAATTAATTCATTCATTCAAACTTTTTGTTTTCAACCCAATTTCCGAACAAAATCCATCAAACCAATTACAGACTCATTGCCAAATAGAGAAAAAAATAAATACAATACTAAGTAGCCAGTCACGTTTGCTCGTTCAAATTTATAAACCCTATTCACACATTTGCATGCGTCACATCACGAGTTGAGCTATTGTAGGTAGCCATCGACTTCCACGGTGGGTACAAAACCATGCGATCAACAACCCCTGTGTGTTCCATAGTTTTTTTTTGACAAGCACTAGCTGTCAAGTACTCTCAAACAGCTGTTGTTGTTTTACCTGATGCCAGCAGATGCAGATCGAAGCAAGTGCATTTGTGGAAGTCCGACGACTGCAGGTACTGCAACTCCAAGTATACATCGCAATCCGGATCGATGTAGACCGAGGCACGTTTACTGAGATTTTCGAGCGAAATACCTTCCGGTGTTTTGGCAACCATGATTTAATCGCTATCTGCGCGACACCGGTCAAAATCTACACACTCACTTGTTCACTAGTAGGTAAATATTTTGCTTCTGATTCTTTGCACCGAGTTTCTTTTGCGTTGTTACGTTACTGTTGAGCCAGCAATACACACAGTAGTAATTCACTCATCTCGTTTGCATCTAAAGATAGAACTTGATATTGAATCTGCACATCACTTTTTAATTCGCTTCACTCAACCGTTTCACTCCTTTCCCGACAAGGCCGATTTGGATTCTACTTTCAAAACAGATTCGATCACTGGTTTATTTTCGTTGCAATCAACACTGAATAATCTCACTGAAGAGCGTGTAGATTCCCAAAAAAAATCAACCACAAATCGGCTCCGAAGCAGTGACCTCGCAAAACGCAATACCACTCTTTGCGAACGTGATCGATGGCAGCAGATCTCTCTCGACGCGAATTGTGTTATGAAAACTGCATTATCTTTCATGGGATTGTGTAAACAACAGACGCTCAAATAATCAAGCTTCACAGGTCATACTCAACAGCAGCAGCAGCAGCACTGTTTGACGCGCGGCATCAACAAATTCACGCTCACGCACCTTCAGAAAGAAACGCGACCGGAGGCACCGGAGGAGGGAGGAATAAAAACTGAACGCGATCACCGAGTACCAACCGAGCTCACCTATTCGCTCCCAGTTTGTGTGGCACTGACAGTTGATGTGTAACAGAACGGAACTAGCAACACGTCTGCTCAATTTCGCCGGCTGATCTCAACTGACTACCGCAACTGCGACTGCGGGGTAGTGTTACTACAATAGTAGACCTGCCTGGGGGATTGTAGTGGAAGCGAGATCCAGCGAGACTAGCGGGTTAGCGGGGTGCGATAATTGGAAGATGATTTTCAATTGAAACCGGTCAAATCGAGAGTTCGCTGCCGGTTGCACTATCGAACGTAGGTTTCACCAATACCAAAGCAGCAGCAGCAGAATCGTCATCATCATCACCATCAGAATCAGTAGAAAGTACGGAGAAGACAACGAGATAGAGACACCAGAGAAGGTAAACAAACTAATCTTAAGAAGATGACCGAGCGTCTTATTTATGCGGTAGGCGTAGAGGTTATAGGTCGGTGCTATATCAGCGGAATGGGATGTTTACTGGAGGAAACTTTGCTTAATTTATTATTTTGAATAAAAAACTAAGGAAATACTCGCAGCTCACGGACACACCAAGCGATCGCGAATCAACCAGAGAGCTCATGAAAACAAACGGAGATAAGAGTACTTTTCCGTGAGGGTTAAAAGGGTTGATGTAGAGCCTGGACACTCACCGGATCTTGTGATATGGTTATGAATTCTGATACATTTTGTTCTAGATCAAAATAGTCGTCAAATGGTTAAACAAGTTAGCGCTCACAAGTTCCTATCTCATGTCGTGCTTTGATGATGACATTAGCCGTCGACTGGATACTTTCGCTATCTGAATTAGTAGCAGAATGAGAGGGTGCGAATTTGGTTGTGGCATGACAAAATAATCAAAAACACCTTCAAATATATTAACTACACATAGGTCTCTTTTTACGCGTTTTTTTTTTTTGTATAAATCGACTTTGGGACTCCACACTGAAAAAAAAAACGGAAAACGGGAAATAAAAAATTTTTGATGCCAAGTGCCTTAGAAATTTATGAAACATGCAGATCTGGTGTAATCTTTAAAAAAAAACTTTTTTTTTGTGAAAATCGACTTGAATTTGACACCGCGTAACTTCAGAAATCCGCGTAGACAAAAAAAACCGCATAATGGAAGAAATTTTGTTTGATGCCAAATATCTTAGAAATGCATGAAACGTCCTGATCTGGTGTAATCTGAATATTATTTTTTTAATTCGAACATTTTCTAAGTGTGAAAGAGTTGATTTAAAAAAAAAATCGGAATAACACTAGATCTCGATGTTTCATGCATTTCTAAGAAAAACAAGAAAACCGCGTTAAAAAAAGCATAATTTCGGAAATCCGCGTGTCGTGTATTTCACACCATTTTAGTGCTGGTCAATTTACTCATACAAGCGATGAAGTTGTTTTTTTTTTGACGTAGGACTACTATATATGGGTAAGAGTTCAAATACAGCAAACAAAATCATACAAATAGTGATCAAATTGAACATCTACAGTTTAACCGATGGTAGACTGATTTTTGAAATCATTTCCTTTACTACTTGGATATATTTCTACCTTTCGATTCTAAAACTTCTAAAACTAAATATTTAAGGAAATTTGTTATCAAATTTAAATCAATAACGAGCAATGTCTAATTTTCCCTGTTTTTCGAGCCATTATCATAGTTTTCCCTAACAGAGACGACTGTTTCGTATACACAAGTTCATAGGGATTCCAGTTTCGCAGTTTCCATAGGAATTCCGCTCTTGAATGTATGTGTTAGCATTCAAGGAAAACCAATTCACAAAACAAGAATCAGTGTCGAACCAACTTGCACTCTGTACGTCCATTAAAGGGCAGGTAGGGTATAACACTTTTGAAAAATCATTTATTATTTTCTTTATATTTTCTTATAGTAAAACATTTGAAGAATTTTCTGTGAAATTTTCAAGCCTGTTGGAACGAAACTCTGGAAGTTATGGACCTTTATCTATGGCTATCTCATTCTACGAAGAAGCAAGAGCCCGGCGCACAGGCCCAAGATTTCTACTTCGATTGACTTCAAAACTTGACAAAACATTCTTGAAATGTTTCGTTATAATAAATCATAAAAGAAAAAATCCGATTTTTTGAAAATGTTAGACCCTACAGGCTCCCTGGAGTAATAAATTGTTTCCATTGATTTTATAGACAAAAACCTTTAAACGCGTTTTTCTCGAAAGCAGGTTTTAAAAGTCCGTGTCCATGGTCATTCAAAAACTAATAAAAACCAATTTTTTCAAATTTTGCAAACACTTTCTACATATAAAAAACCAGACCCCAACGTTTTCCTTGTTCGTTGTTTGTTACTTTGGGGAGGTTTAACAGCTATAAAATGGCGGATTTTTTCGTGAAAAATCATAGTTTTCACTTTGAACAACCACCAAAAATTTAAAAAATTAATAAAAAAATCAAACAGAAACTTCTTTTCTAACTATGCTGCGTTCATGTGTTCACTTCTGATAAGTCTGCGCTGAGATACAGTGGACACCGCAAATCATGATTTTTAAGAAGCGTCCTCAAAAATATCTCTTCACCAACTTATTTCTCAATATTTTTCCACGAATGATGCTTTTTATCATGCAAACATTTGAATTTATTTTGTTGAACGATAATTCTGGAAAAAATTGCAAAAATGATTATTTTTTTCATCGTTTAGATCTACCACCCCTTAATGGCGTAGAAAAAGTTACTGGACACTTCAGCAATCTGACCATTTGAGGATTTGGTTTGTGCGCAGACGGGGAAAACGCAGAATGACCTCAATCATGGAGTGCTGGATGATCGTGATCAGCACCTTTCATCATAAACAGTAACAAACTGAATGGCCCTTTTCAGGGCATCTTAAAGAATTATGTTCAGGAAAAAATATATCTCCTATTTACAAATAAAATTGCATGAAACTCAAAAAAAACTGCTGCCTAAATATTCAAAACAAATTTTAGTAGCTATTTTGACACTAAACAATAGTTAGAACAACTTCAACAGGTCGAACAACCCCATAGGACTGTCTCCTGTAGTTTTGTTTACTAAGAGCCGGCTATAACTTTCCACAACGCACACTCATTTTAATCTATAACTAATGATCGATTTTTTTTCCTCATAGAAATTAACTTTTGCGCAGCTATTGAAACATTAAAACAAACTATTTAATGTGTAATCTCTAGGCGATCAAATTGTCGAAGCTATATATGCTGTTTTGGATCTTCACAGAGTGTCGGGAATACATGTGATGCAACGAGAATGGAAAAAATGCTAGTCTAAAGCTTCTGCCATTAAAAATTTGGACACAAATACTGATTTATCACGGAAACATGACAACGAAATAACAATGTTGAGTCATTTATTGCACTTTAAATGAGAAAAAAAGTGCAAACATTTCCCGATTTGTTTCTTAAACGTGTCTTCTTCGAATCATCAGTGCATTAGCATCAACATAAACCGCTAAACAGACGCAAAAAATTGCTTTTTGCAATTTACTCGTTAGATTAGGGTAGATTCAATAAATATGGATCTTTTCTTTGAAACACGGCCAGACGAATGAGAAATCGTACCGTGGGCAATGACAGTGAGGAATACTCGAAACGATGGATATTTGACTTTACTAGGAAAGTTTGCGCAGATTCTGTTCCTACGCAAAGCATTATTCGGCAATCTACTCCAAATAATGGTTCCATTGATAGCCCCATTGCAGTGATGGAATTTTCTAAAGCACTCTTGTCTTGTAACAATAATGCTCCTGGCTTGGACAAAATTAAATTCAACTTGGTGAAGAATCTGTCTGACCTCGCAAAAAGACACTTGATGGAATTGTTAAACAAGTTTCTTGAGCAAAATATTGTTCCACTTGACTGGAAGCAAGTGAAAGTTATCGCCATTCAAAAGTAATGGAAACCAGCTTCTAATCATATATACCCATTGCCGAAGTGCTTGTGGCGAAGGTTATCGGGATATTGATCATGATTGTGTCGGGATATTGGACATGCGTGGAGTATCATGATGTCAGATCTCAATAAATTCTTTGCGTACCCAAAGTAGACTTTCCAATATCCCAGTTCGAGACATTCTTGCTTGTCGTGAACTTCCATACATGAAACTTCATTATTATTTCATAAAGAAAATTATAGTTTCAATATAATAATTGATCCTTTTAAGACTTAGTTTTGACTCCAACTGCGTCCATTAGTTCATCCAACACCCACACGAACCGAAGGATACGGCCAGCATAGATATTTACCAACGCCATCTGGAAGACTCATGCAATATTCAATTCATCGACCACTACCGATCCACAGCTGAAAGCTGGATTTTTGAGAATCCGAGATGACATAGTCTAATGATATTATTCTAATTTTAAGTTAGTTAATTAAAATTAGAACATACCCTTGGCATTTAGAGCTTAAGCAGTGTGCCTGAAAATGTATTATATTATTGAATAAAAAAAATAGCTAAATTTGAATATAAATGATATAATGATACAAACAAATGTATAAAAATAACAGCTTATTTTATAATTTATAGCAGTTAATCGTTCAGTTCAATCATATTCTTGAGCAGATTTAATAATAAATGACGAATTAAATATTCAAATAATAAGAGGATATATTAGAATTATATTATGATAAGAATTCTATGTAAAAGTGACGATTAAAAAAACTCATGTAAACTGCCTTAAGAAATAAAAGTACTTATGAAAAAAAAAACCCGGACCTCTTAGCAATCCTTTCCTCTAGCTATTCGCAGAGAGTACTCACTAAAACTATCATCTTTCAATCTGCACTGAAAAAATTATCGAAAATACAGAAATTTTCTGTAGTAATTGAAACAGGAAGCAAACAAAAAGAAGCTGTCATTTTCAATTAGGCCCTAATCTAATGTTCATCGAGGAATGTCTAAATTGACGTTTTAGACAAAATAAAAAGGGTGAATAATGTCAGAGACATAACTGGATACTGTGCATACGAATAAAACTTCGCACTTCTAAATGTCTAAGATCGTTCTCATAAGTTGATATATTGTGTGAATTGTGCAAGGTTTCTTTTTGTCACTCCAAGAATTGTAACGCCGCAACTATTCTAAAGTATGAAGAATTCACGACACACTTATTTTATTACACAAATCAATAAAACTGGACGAAATAGAGTAAAAAATTGTTCGCATGCAGAAGTACAAACGGTACGAAATACAATTAATTCAGTAAATCGATTATTAAAGAACGTTTTGACCTGACGGCTCAACATGCATAGCGGTTTTTGTTCAATATAAATTGCTACGCATCAATGAGTCATAAACGAAACGTAAAATAAAATCATAAATTTGGGGGTAAAAAAATAAGTTTTTTTTCCTTCAAATGACTATTTTATTAGAGGTTTTTGTCGAACCGCGAGGTAGCGTTGGCAGTTCATCATACACTGCTAGTGCACTGATGAGTCGAAGACGAAACGTAAAACAAATGAGAATAGTAATGTACGCTTAGTACAAACCGATACCATTAAGATATCAGAAACTCTAAATGACAATTCTGATTTGGTTTTACTGAAATCTCGTACTTTTCTTCGAATACAACTCAACATATTTTGTATACTCTGTTGGCTAACCTGAGCGGCATTTTTGTTTCTTCTCTGGTGCATCCCCGAATCACCTTTCCACGCTTCTTCAACTTCTGTTTGTTTTTACAATTGACCAAAATTTAGGTTAGTTGGATCAATGTCCTTATCGAAGAAATCCATCCCGTTGACTTGATACCACTGTAGTATTCTCCGTTTTGACGGTTAGCTAAAACTTTACAGTTTCTTTGAGGGTTTTAATGTATGGAAGAATACGCTTTTTAGACTTTTTTGCCTGTATATTTGACAATGCATAGTCTTGTATGCCGAGAAAACCTAGGTATGTTATCCGCAGTTGCAAATACCTTGCCAGATGACAAGATTTCTTGCGAATTGCTCGATCAAAACGAATTTGAGCTGACTAAGGACATCAACTCAACCAATGACTATTTACAACTAAAAACCTGACTATAAACTTCCTTTACGTTTCCTCGCTCATGAGAATTTATCCTTCGTGTTTCGTAAGAACCTCATTGTATAACTTTTGGCCACTGATTGTATAACTTTTGGCCTCTAGATTGTATAAGTATTCTGATCACTAGATTTTGTCCCATTTTTGGTTTTTTACTGACCCGAAAAGAGTAAAATACTTCTCGCAGATGAATCATTCCAACAGTGCTTTGGTTGGAATTGAATTTCTAGCCGTTATCATAACACGACAACCCTGAATTGGTCCTTTAAATGCAGCACACGACTAACAGATTTTTTAACCTCTTGGTCGCAAAATTTTCGGCTCGCGACTTTCATTAAGCATAACTTCTTTGAAACAAAACGAGTGGTGACGAAATTTTCTGCACTTAAAAACAAAACATTACAAAACGAACTGCTGTCAAAACATTCCAGATCAGATTGCTATAAAAAACGATGTGTCCAGATATTAAATGATTCAATCTTTATATCTTGCATTGAAACCTACAACAGCTAGCCCTACAACCTCCATCACCGCTACCAAACTTTTGAACCGGTTAAAAGGCCAATTTTGTATCACATAGCTTGCAGTATCATTTGTAACAATTCCACGACCGAGAATGTAATTAGTCTGATCAAATAAAAAACTACCCACACCTATTGACATTGCTAATAGGCCGCTGTTGACATCAATTCGACGCGGGTCCAAGATAAGCGCAAAGTACAAAGGAACAGACACTTTAAAATAGCTCTTCTGTGCTGTTACTGCTGCTAAAATTAACATATCGTTTACACATGCTTAAAGTGTTGATTATTTTTTCCGGTGCTCCCATGCACACTTCTTACGCACGCGGACCACGATTGTTTTCCTTCGAGATAGGCGCGGAGCCAGATCTTTCTTGTTCTTCGCTATCATCACACTTACAACACAAAGCCCCCGACCATTCCAGACAGATTTGTAATCGCAATCGTGGCAGACAACCGATAGCACAGTATTTATTTTCATTGTGCTCTGTATCTTTCGCTCGGACCGAGACTAGGACTGTCCTTATGGGAAAGGTTTCCATAAAGGCCGCTCAGTAATAATCCATCGAAACGGTCATCAGAGGCAATAAAGAGAACGTCAATAGCAATCGAACTGAAAGGTTATTTTGCCTGGTGACAACGACTGGTTCCTATGTTAAATACCATAACGAATGATTTTCTCCGAAGTTAGAACTTCTCGTTGAACTTTTTTTTCTCCTTTGATTTAGATAATAAATTATTCAAAAAAATCAAACACCTGAAACTAATTCATTAAAAAAACACCTATCGTCGAGAAAGTAACTTTTTTTTCTTGGGAAAAATTATCAGTGGAATGTTATAAGCACCGAATCAACTCACTCTTACCCTGAGCAGCCAAGAAGGAGGTGAAAAAAACTGGCAAACTTGTTCCTAAAAAATATTTTCTATTTTTAAATACATTTATTCTAAAATGTTTTGTTTTGGTCGTCAAATGGTGAGATAACTAAGTCCTCACAAGTCCCTATCTCATGCCTCCCCGAGCGTCTATGATGACATTTGGTCAATAGAACGGCGTCGACTGGGTGCTATCGCCTTCTGCGTTAGTAGCAGAATGAGAGGGTGCGAAATGGCTTGTAGGTTGAAGCCCATCCTAAAGTGCAATGTTTATCATAGTATATTGTAACGCCCATCCTAAAGTGCAATGTTTATCATAGTATATTGTAACATATAATTCTGTCGTTTATTACATAATGTATTATTAGTATTATTTTTATTATAAGAGCGTAACTTACACTACGACATTACTGTTATATTATATCATAGCATATTGTTTCATATATTATCGTCCTACACTATTTTATGTTATTATGGTATTATACTGCATTGCATCATAGCATATTATATTATATAATTATATTATATTTTATTATATTATATTATATTGTATTCTACTATATTATGTTATATTGTATTGCATTATGTTGTATTATATTATATTATATTATATTATATTATATTATATTATATTATAGGGTTTATTATGAGTAGTATTACGTACCTCTGCGCAAAATATAAATTTGTTTTCCTTATAAGTTATCATTTTTAAAGTAATCTTTTAACTAACTATCAAGGTCGTCACAAGGTGAGCTTGGTCCTCACTGGTTCCTGTTTCATGCCTACACGTGTGTCTGTGGTGACAATTGGTCGATGGAATGCGTTGATGGCAGAATGAGAGGATGAGAAATGACATATAAATTCAAGTAATATAATATCATAGCATATCGCAACATATCATTTTATTCATTCTATTATTTATTATATAATTCATTGTACTATATTAGATTCGTTTTTTATTATTATTTTCATTATTATATTTACTGTTATTATTATTAATTTGTCATCAATAATAATAACATATATTATTTTTATAGATGTGGATATTATTATTGTTATTAGAAGAGAAATATTCTACTTCCTGCAGTATTGCGAAGATAGAAGAGCATAACTGACACTCTACACTAAATGTTATTTTATATATTGTTTTATGATATATTATATTATATTGTATGACATTGTATTATATTATATTAAATTAAAATATATTATATTATATTATGTTATATTGTATTATTTTGTAATCTATTATATCTTTTCATGTTATATTAATTTCATTACACTATGTTCCATTGTATTTTTCAATATAAAACATTTTGCACGGGGTCGTAAAGAGGAGGGAGCATCAGGGCATCGGACGAATTGACGACTGGACGAGGAATTGTGGATAGCCAGCCCAAGTCACTTGAAGGAAACTTGTTTCCTTCTGAAGGTTTGAAATGAGTCTGACGCGCCCTTCTCAAACAAACCATCAGGCGGGTTCAAGCATGTATAGCGAAATGCTTCATCCATGCACTGGATATTATGGTTGGAAGAGCATCTTTTATTCCCGCGGAATACGAGTAAGTAACTCTACTTACATATCCGCCCAACCCTTTTTGTTCGCTTTTCGGTAACAGCTATAGTAAGAAAGTGAATGGATGAGTCATATCGGGGCTACTGTAAGTCTACCCGCATCCACTGGCAAGTCCTTGAACTGATGGTGGCTTCACTTCACATCACATCACATCACATTTCTTCTAAAATGTTTTGTTTTGTCTTCGACTTATCAGGGCATTAGCTAATCAAATTGAGCTGCCATTGCCAATTTGCATTTCAACTGGAACCTCTTAGCAGACGCATAGTTTACGCTGCTTGAGTAATACTTTAAGAACTGGTATAGTTATAAAGCGCTATATCTTTTCTGATGGATCAGGCGTAAACAAGAGAAGGTTCGCTAGCGGGTTTTTTGGGATAGCTGTTACATGTTACCTGTTATCTGTTATCTGTTATCTGTTATCTGTTATCGGTTTTTGGTTTTGTTATTGTTATTGTTATTGTTATTGTTATTGTTATTGTTATTGTTATTGTTATTGTTATTGTTATTGTTATTGTTATTGTTATTGTTATTGTTATTGTTATTGTTTTTGTTTTTGTTTTTGTTTTTGTTTTTGTTTTTGTTTTTGTTTTTGTTTTTGTTTTTGTTTTTGTTTTTGTTTTTGTTTTTGTTTTTGTTTTTGTTTTTGTTTTTGTTTTTGTTTTTGTTTTTGTTTTTGTTTTTGTTTTTGTTTTTGTTTTTGTTTTTGTTTTTGTTTTTGTTTTTGTTTTTGTTTTTGTTTTTGTTTTTGTTTTTGTTTTTGTTTTTGTTTTTGTTTTTGTTTTTGTTTTTGTTTTTGTTTTTGTTTTTGTTTTTGTTTTTGTTTTTGTTTTTGTTTTTGTTTTTGTTTTTGTTTTTGTTTTTGTTTTTGTTTTTGTTTTTGTTTTTGTTTTTGTTTTTGTTTTTGTTTTTGTTTTTGTTTTTGTTTTTGTTTTTGTTTTTGTTTTTGTTTTTGTTTTTGTTTTTGTTTTTGTTTTTGTTTTTGTTTTTGTTTTTGTTTTTGTTTTTGTTTTTGTTTTTGTTTTTGTTTTTGTTTTTGTTTTTGTTTTTGTTTTTGTTTTTGTTTTTGTTTTTGTTTTTGTTTTTGTTTTTGTTTTTGTTTTTGTTTTTGTTTTTGTTTTTGTTTTTGTTTTTGTTTTTGTTTTTGTTTTTGTTTTTGTTTTTGTTTTTGTTTTTGTTTTTGTTTTTGTTTTTGTTTTTGTTTTTGTTTTTGTTTTTGTTTTTGTTTTTGTTTTTGTTTTTGTTTTTGTTTTTGTTTTTGTTTTTGTTTTTGTTTTTGTTTTTGTTTTTGTTTTTGTTTTTGTTTTTGTTTTTGTTTTTGTTTTTGTTTTTGTTTTTGTTTTTGTTTTTGTTTTTGTTTTTGTTTTTGTTTTTGTTTTTGTTTTTGTTTTTGTTTTTGTTTTTGTTTTTGTTTTTGTTTTTGTTTTTGTTTTTGTTTTTGTTTTTGTTTTTGTTTTTGTTTTTGTTTTTGTTTTTGTTTTTGTTTTTGTTTTTGTTTTTGTTTTTGTTTTTGTTTTTGTTTTTGTTTTTGTTTTTGTTTTTGTTTTTGTTTTTGTTTTTGTTTTTGTTTTTGTTTTTGTTTTTGTTTTTGTTTTTGTTTTTGTTTTTGTTTTTGTTTTTGTTTTTGTTTTTGTTTTTGTTTTTGTTTTTGTTTTTGTTTTTGTTTTTGTTTTTGTTTTTGTTTTTGTTTTTGTTTTTGTTTTTGTTTTTGTTTTTGTTTTTGTTTTTGTTTTTGTTTTTGTTTTTGTTTTTGTTTTTGTTTTTGTTTTTGTTTTTGTTTTTGTTTTTGTTTTTGTTTTTGTTTTTGTTTTTGTTTTTGTTTTTGTTTTTGTTTTTGTTTTTGTTTTTGTTTTTGTTTTTGTTTTTGTTTTTGTTTTTGTTTTTGTTTTTGTTTTTGTTTTTGTTTTTGTTTTTGTTTTTGTTTTTGTTTTTGTTTTTGTTTTTGTTTTTGTTTTTGTTTTTGTTTTTGTTTTTGTTTTTGTTTTTGTTTTTGTTTTTGTTTTTGTTTTTGTTTTTGTTTTTGTTTTTGTTTTTGTTTTTGTTTTTGTTTTTGTTTTTGTTTTTGTTTTTGTTTTTGTTTTTGTTTTTGTTTTTGTTTTTGTTTTTGTTTTTGTTTTTGTTTTTGTTTTTGTTTTTGTTTTTGTTTTTGTTTTTGTTTTTGTTTTTGTTTTTGTTTTTGTTTTTGTTTTTGTTTTTGTTTTTGTTTTTGTTTTTGTTTTTGTTTTTGTTTTTGTTTTTGTTTTTGTTTTTGTTTTTGTTTTTGTTTTTGTTTTTGTTTTTGTTTTTGTTTTTGTTTTTGTTTTTGTTTTTGTTTTTGTTTTTGTTTTTGTTTTTGTTTTTGTTTTTGTTTTTGTTTTTGTTTTTGTTTTTGTTTTTGTTTTTGTTTTTGTTTTTGTTTTTGTTTTTGTTTTTGTTTTTGTTTTTGTTTTTGTTTTTGTTTTTGTTTTTGTTTTTGTTTTTGTTTTTGTTTTTGTTTTTGTTTTTGTTTTTGTTTTTGTTTTTGTTTTTGTTTTTGTTTTTGTTTTTGTTTTTGTTTTTGTTTTTGTTTTTGTTTTTGTTTTTGTTTTTGTTTTTGTTTTTGTTTTTGTTTTTGTTTTTGTTTTTGTTTTTGTTTTTGTTTTTGTTTTTGTTTTTGTTTTTGTTTTTGTTTTTGTTTTTGTTTTTGTTTTTGTTTTTGTTTTTGTTTTTGTTTTTGTTTTTGTTTTTGTTTTTGTTTTTGTTTTTGTTTTTGTTTTTGTTTTTGTTTTTGTTTTTGTTTTTGTTTTTGTTTTTGTTTTTGTTTTTGTTTTTGTTTTTGTTTTTGTTTTTGTTTTTGTTTTTGTTTTTGTTTTTGTTTTTGTTTTTGTTTTTGTTTTTGTTTTTGTTTTTGTTTTTGTTTTTGTTTTTGTTTTTGTTTTTGTTTTTGTTTTTGTTTTTGTTTTTGTTTTTGTTTTTGTTTTTGTTTTTGTTTTTGTTTTTGTTTTTGTTTTTGTTTTTGTTTTTGTTTTTGTTTTTGTTTTTGTTTTTGTTTTTGTTTTTGTTTTTGTTTTTGTTTTTGTTTTTGTTTTTGTTTTTGTTTTTGTTTTTGTTTTTGTTTTTGTTTTTGTTTTTGTTTTTGTTTTTGTTTTTGTTTTTGTTTTTGTTTTTGTTT